>NW_026883222.1:0-46110 GCF_032173495.1 Musca vetustissima | reverse complement strand
GGAAAATCGCCTAAAAATTTCGAATAGCTACCGCTTAGGTACCCCTAAATATTCGGTATTTTGGCGATTTTTGGCACTTTTTTAACCAAATTGGCTGTAACTTGGTATATTGAGTTCTCAGAGGGTAGGAAATCTCCCTACCAAAAATTATCGATATCGGTCCATGTATTGGTATAGCCGAAATTATTCGGTATTTCGGTGATCTTGGGGACATTTTTTAACCGAATTGGCTGTAATTTGGTATTTTGGGTTCCCATTGGATAGGTAATCACCCTACCAAAAATTATCGATATCGGTCAATTTTTTATGATAGCCTCCATATAACGATACCACCCATTATTCGGTATTTTGAGAATTTATTGCACGTTCTTCAATCAAATTGGTTGTAATTCAGTATTTTGAATTCTCAGTGGGTAGGGAATCTCCCTACCAAAAATTATGGATATCGGCCCACTTTTCAGCATGGCTTCCATATAACCGTACTACCCCTTATTCGGTATTTTACGAAGTTTTTGCACGTTCCTCAACCGAATTGGCTGTAATTTGATATATTGAGTTCCCATTGGGTAGCAAATCTCTCCACCAAAAATGATCGATATCGGTGCACGTTTGAGGATAGCTTCCCTATAAAAGTACCCACAATTATTCGGTATTTCGGTGATTTTGGGGACATTTTTTAACCGTATTGGCTGTAATGTGGTATTTGGAATTATCATTGAAGGACACATCTCCCCATCCAAAATTATGGATATCGGTCCACTTTTGAGGATAGTCCCCCAATAACGGTACCCCTAACTTGCGCTATTTTGCGAATTTGTTGCACGCTACTCAACCAAATTGGTTGTAATTTGGTACAATGAATTCCCATTGAATAGCAAATATCTATACCAAAAATTATCGATATCGGTGCACGTTTGAGGATAGCTCCCATATAACGGTACCCCCTAAATTCGATATGTTGGGAATATTTTGCACGTTCCTCAACCGAATTGGCTGTAATTTGGTATTTTGAGTGATCATTGGATAGCAAATCTCCATACCAAAAATCATCTATATCGGCCTACTATTTAGGTTAGCCTCCATATAGCGGTACCCCAAAAATTCGGTATTTTTGAAATTTTTTGCACGTTCTTCAACCGAATTGGTTGGAATTTAGTATTTGGAATTAACATTGAACGACACATCTCCCTACCAAGAATTATCGATATCGGTCCACTTTTAAGAATAACTCCCATATAGCGGTACCACCCATTATTCGGTATTTTGGGAATATTGGACACATTTTTTGATCGAATTGGCTTTTATTTGGTACTTTAGCTTCTCATTGGATAGCAAATCTCCCCACCAAAAATTATCGGCTTTTTAGGATAGCTCCCTAAATTCGATATTTTGGGAATTTTTTGCACGTTCCTCAACCGAATTGGCTGTAATTTGGTATTTTGAGTTATCATTGGTTAGCAAACCTCCCTACCAAAAATTATAAATATCGGACCACTTTGGAGAATAGCCCCCCATATAACGGTACCCCAAATATGCGGTATTTTGGGAAGTTTCGATAACGTTTTCAATCGAAAAAGCTATAATTTAGTATTTTGAATTATCATTAGATGGCACATCTCCCTACCAAAAATTGTCGATATCGCTCTACTTTTTAGGATAGCTCCCTTATAACGCTACCCAAAATATTCGGTATTTTGCGGATTTTTGGCACTTCCTTCAAACGAATTAAATGAAATTTTGAATTTTCATTGGATAATACATCGCCCCACCAAAAATTATCAATGTCGGGTAACTTTTTAGTATAACCTCCATATAAGGATACGCCAAAAATTCGGTACTTTAGGCGGTTTTGGGCAAGTTTTTCAACCGAATTGGTTGTGATTTGGTACAATGAGTTCCCGTTGGGTAGCGAAAGTCCCTACAAAAAATTATCAATATCGGCCGACCTTTTAGGGCAGCTACCATATAGCGGAATCCCCAAATATTTAATATTTTGCCGATTTTTTGCTGGCTTTTTAAGCGAATTGGCTTTAATTTGGCTCTCGTTGTGTGTCAAATCATCCTACCAAAATTTGCCATGATATAACCCGCCATTTACGGAGGTCTCGAACGATTGGTGGTATTTTTACGACGTTTTTACTTATTTGTTTTTTATTTTTATAATTTTAAAGTATTTCGTTTATATTTAAATTTATTTTACACTTGATTACCCCTAATCTACTGAAGAAGTGCCTTTTCTGCTTTCAAAACTGCAATATTCCAAAAAATACTCAAAAAAGCATTTTATAACAAGGAAATTTAATGTGTGACCAAGCCACTTTACATTGCCTTACTCACACACAGAGTTGCTTTGACAGCACATCAAATGTATGACAATTAGTGAACAAGGCAGACGTAACGTAACGTACCACTTGCGTATTGATCGTATGAATTGCATTAACAAGAGAAATGCTTTGATTTGAGAGTTTTTTGAGAATTTAAATGATTTTAAATGAAAATATTAATTAATTAGGAATAATTTATTTATATTTATGAAATAAATTAAATAATAAAAATAAAATAATTGATTTTGTTCTCTTATTTTGCAGATCCCAAAATTTCTATCCCAATAATATGGATCACAACATCCTACATCCCGATGTAATTGTGGATACGGATAATCTCACCGAATGTAGCAGTGGTCAGACACCGAAAACCAAACGTAAATTATCCACATCTACGGATAGTGATAGTACCAATTATGAACTAATCGAATATCTGAAGAGGCGGGAAAAACGCGATGAAGAATTACTGCGACGTATGGATGCTCGTGAGGAGCGATTATTGAATCTGTTGGAAAGGACAGTGGTGGCCATAGAGGCTTTAACACAACAATCGCAGCAGAAGAGTTGTACACAACACCACAATGCAGCAGCACCAGCAGCACATCCCATGAGGGCGTCAACCCCAAAACCAGAAAACCCAGAGGTGGGCAATGAAACGAAATTGGTTAATGGCAATGCTTTTGTGAAGGTGAAATTAACGGCGAATTTAAATAAATCGACAGCAGATAAATCAAATTCCGGCGATGAGGAAGGAGCAGAAGTTGTAGAAGAAGAAGATGACGAAAATATGGAAACAAGTAATAATAATGAAAAGAAATCTTAATGTGAGCGTGCCATCATCTGTAACTCGAATAGGCCAAGGAAAAAAACAAAACAAATACTCAAAATCAAAATGACTTAATTATGGAACCAAAGATTGCTAACTATTTTATTTTTTTCTTTAAATATATATAGGATATATAAATGAGATTTATTATATATTTTAAGGTTATTTTTTATGTACCCAGTAAATATTTTTATTTTTTTAGGTTTGAATACTTAATATTAAGAAGAAAAAAAAACCAAATAAGAAACGCAAAGAAATTCTATAAACCAAAAATTCAAGTGCCAAACAATTACTTAATTATTTATAATAATAAATGCCAAATATATTTTTTATATATATTTTTTTTATTTTTAAAAAAATATTCTTTATAAGTTGTGTATGTGAAAGAATCGAATGAAAAACTTATTCATAAGTTATTTCATACTATATTGTAACTTAAAAACCCTTACTTAATTACAATCTAGTTATATAATATATGTTGTGTCATTATTGTGTGCCTTAAACATAACCTATAAATATTTTTTTATTATTATTTTTAATGCAACAAATTGGCATTGACAAAATGCCATAAATGGAAAATGGAAACAAAATATGAAACCAAATAATCTCAAATAAAAATATTGCAAGTTTTTTATGAAATCCCAAATGCTCAAGAACACGTTTTCTTTTATTTATTAAAAAAATTGTGGTTAGGGTGAAAATAAAAAAAATAAAAAATATAGGAAATAATGAAAAGAAATAATATGTTGGTTACTATTATGGAGAAAAGTACGGCGAGAAAATGTAATTAAAAGAATTTTTTAATTATTTGAAAAGTGAGGTTAGATTATAGGTAATCTTTAAAGAAACACCAACATAGAATGGAAAGAAAATCAATAATAATGAAACAGGAATAGTATCAAATAAAAATATTTAATTTTTTTATGAAATCACAAAAGGCCTTTAAAATCGTTTTTTCATTTTATTAAAAAATGTGAGGTTAGGATAAAATACGGAAATGGGAAAAATTAAAATTGAAGAAAAAAGAAATAGAAAAGAATATGGGATGGAATAATTGGCTAAATACCAAACACATTTTTTTATTTCATTAAATTAAAATTTTAATTTAATTTTTTTAAATTTAATTATTTAAAAAGTAAAGTTATAGATAAATATTAAAGAAATGACAAAATGAAATAGAAACAATAAATAGCAACGAAACCAAAATAATCTCAAATAAAAACATATAATATTTATTTTTTATAAAATCTTTAAAGGTTTTGAAAATTATTTCTTCTTTATTTTATAAAAAAAATTGTGAGGTTAGGATGAGAATAATAAAATCGCAAAAATTGAAGAAAGTAATGAATAAAAAGGAAGTGCCATTACATAATTTGGTAAATACAAAACACATTTTTTTGAAAGGTTGAAAATATTTTGTATTTAATTATTTAAAAAGTAAGGTTATAGAAAAAAAGTAAGGTTATAGAAAAAAAGTAAGGTTATAGATAAACATAAAAGAAATGTCAAAATGAAATGGAAACCAGAAGATGAAACCAACATAACTCATATAAATACATATTTTAAGTTGTTCTATAAAATTCTAAAATGTTTTGGAAATAAAAATAAAATAAATAATGGATAGAAAAGTAAGTGGAATGGAATAATCGAATAGATATCAAATATATTTTTTTGTGTTTTTTTTTTTAAGTTAGGATTGAAAATATTATTTAATTGTTTATAAAGTGAAGTTAGGTTACAGATAAACATTGAAGGAAAACTAAAATGAAATGGAAACAAAATAAAAATAATAATGAAATTATCGGATAGAAAATAATAATATTTTTTTTTTTTTTTTTTTTTTTTGAAATTTGTCTAAATTATTATAAAATTAGGTTTGGAGTAGAAAAATTAAAGATATTGGATAATTTATTATTGGTCTAAGTAAGCAATCAGATGAGGGAGCTCTTGGGGAGTTTGAAAGAAAAATTCTACGAAAGATCTATGGGTGAATATGGGCGTCGAATGAACCACGAGCTTTACCATTTATACGCGGAGGTTTTGTTAGAATATTTTTTTGATTTTTTAACTGGTGTAAGAATTTAAAATAAAAGATTTTATAATAAAAATGAGGTTATATTGAGATTTTTTAGTTTTTTGATAAAAGCGAGGTTAGAATATAGAATAAAATTAAAAGTAAAAAATGAGAAGAAAAAATTTATAAGGAGGCATGTTGGGCAATAATAATACCGATTATATTGAATAAATAATTTAGTAATTCCTAATGCTTTTGAAATATTTTTTCTTATAAAAGTGAGGTTAGGGATTTGGGATTTTTTTATTAATTGTTAATTAACTGATGTGAAATAATCAAATAAATTTGCAAATCCCATAAGCATATATTTGATTAAAATTAAATCCATGCCTGTTTTGGTCTTAGAAAAATATTCTTTAATAAATCCACGCCGTTTTGTGAGGTTAGATTGGAAAGTTAGGTTAGAATATTTTTTTTTTATAAAAGCGAGGTTATTTATGAGATTAGTTTGGGATTTTTTTTTAAATAAGTTTTTACTATTATAAGCGAAAGGTTAGGCGAAGGTGAGATAATTGAATAATTCTATAAGTCCCAAACAAATAATAACACGATTTTTTTTAAGTGAGGTTACCTTTGTTGTTTTAATAATTTCATTTTAAAAGTGAGATAGAAATAAGTAAAGCATTGCTATGTTCAATCCGACCAAATTAAAAAAAAAATATAATAAACAAAAATTCGGGTGGTACCAAAACATTACAGGTAGGTAAGTTAAGAATCGCATCTATAATACCCGATTGAGAGCACAAAGAATCCAAAATGTCATCTTCTAAACAACAACATTGGGAAATTTGGCTAATGTTTCCAATACCCCTTGGAATGTTTTCTTCCATGCATAAATCCAAATCCAAATTACAGCCACATCGTTGGCAAAAATAGTTGAAAGTGGGGAATTTCTATTTTTTAAACATGGATCTACATTGAAAATTTTTTACAAGTAGGCCCATTACCTTCTGTGAACCCAATATGGAAAATTACAGCTACATCGATTGGAAAATTCGCCTAGAATCTCGAAAATAGCTAAAATGGGGTGGGGTTCTTTATATGCGGCCTATAATATAGCTGGAACGTATAGTAGCAAATTTGTGCATGGAGTTCCTATAACCTCAGAGTACTAGAAATATGAAATTGAAGCCACTTACACGGGAAAATGTGGCTAGAACGTTCAAACTAATCAAAATTGTACAGAGCCTTTTATAGGGTATGATTTTTTTTATAAGCAGATCTATGGCTTCTAAGAACTCGAAATACAGAATTTCAGTTTAAAATATTCAGCAAGTACCTTTAAAATACTTAAAAAGTAGCGAGACTTTCAAATTGGGACAATGTCCGAATCCTCTACTTAGAACAAAAATGCCAAAATACAACCTCGTTTGGGTTAAAAAATGAACAAGAAGCTTCAAAACACCGAAAAATTTTTTGTTAAAAAAAAATCGGGTTGGTCAGTTTTCCCTAATTCCAAAATTTAGGAACATATGAACACTTTTTTATATTTCTATAAACGGCAACCTCTAGAAAATATTTCCAATATATTTTTTTTAATATTTCCAATATATTTTTAAAACATTTCCAATATTTTTTAAAAATATTCCAATATTATTTTTACAAAAAATAAATTTTTATCTTTTTGGGTCCGATTCTGTTTTATTTATTGTTGTTGTCATTTATTTTTTTATTACATTATAAACAAAATGTAAACTTATTTTTACAATTAACTAAATATTAAATGCACCAAGGATTTTATTTAAATTTGAAAAAAATCAAATTCAAACCTCAATGCATCTTCTTTTTAATTTTATAGCCAGACTTGGCTAAACTATTTTTCGTCTTAGCAATTTTTGTTTTAATAATTCTCTTCAAACGTTCACGCACCTCCATGTAATTCTCTACAGTTTCAGCACCATCAGCATCAGCTTTCTTGTAAATAAAGAAGGATGCGCCCTCCTTCAGGCGATTATCATTTTTCGGTATGAAAAATGATTCAACGGATATTTTTGTTTTATTTTTCGATTTCTTTCCATCTTTGTTGCTAACAGGTTCATTTGCCTTAGCCTGGGAATTTTCTTGTTCCTGCAACTCTTCCGTTTCAGATTCCGAAGAAGAATCATACGAGAATGGATTACTGGCAGCGTTGAACATTTTATCTAATTTATTATTGACTAAAATTTTTTCACTACCCAACTGTTTGAGTTGTTCATCACGTTCCTCATGGTGATCGTTATGGCCGAACATATTGAGCAAACTGAAACCTTCACCACGGGTACGTAGAGACTCTTGTAGGCTATCTTTGACCACATAAAATACTTCTTTGGATACCTCAGGGGCTGGAGTTTCAGCAGGTGTGGCAAGGTCGGATTCTTTTGTTTTTGTCTGTTTGGGTTTCTTGCTCTGCTGCTCCTCTTTGGAACGTTCAAATTTCTGATGTTCATCCTTGGAGGGATCATAACGTAACATTTTCTTGTTTTTGTGATCCTTGTCGGATTTCTTGCCCGAATCCAATTTTGTGCCCACCACTTGTTCCAAAATATTCATTTGCCAATCTCTTTCGTTGTCCTCATCTTTATGGGCAGATTGTTTTTCATTTGATTTATCCTCGCCTTCCTCTTCATCGTCATCATCCTCATCTTCCACAAATTTGGCATCAATACGAAAACGTGGATCCAAACTTTGATGGGCCTGCATTTTTACTAATTTTTCACCCTTTTTCCCCGTGGGCAGGGTTTTGAATTCAATATTGGTGCCATCTTCTTCATCATCATCGGAACCAAAGATGTTGGTTTTGGATTTTTTGGAAGCCTCAACTGGTTGTTTCACTTCTTCCGTCTCACTTTCGGCATCACTGAATTTAATCTTTTTGGATTTTTGACTGGCATCCTAGGGAGAAAAAGGGATTCACTTAGAATTAATTTTATTTTTTAAGAAAATTACACCCACCATTCCCTGCAGGGCCTGTTGTATAGCCGTCTTCTGCTGCTGATATTGATTTTTCATTTTATTCAATGATTCCTTTCGCTTTTGATCGGCACTCATGGACTTATCATCCAATTGGGTATTGACCATTTTAGTCTTCGGTTTCTTGGCCTCAATAACATGTATGGGCTGGACATCTTCACTTTGTTGTATAACAATTTTACCATTATACAAGGAATTCGAAGCCCTCTTCTTGGTTATCATTAAATCGGCTGGAATATCCTCATCATCATCCAAATCTGCATCAACATCAAAGATTTTACGTTTATTCGATTTGGGAGCACTCAAAAGTTCTGATTGTTCCTCAACCGGTTTAGGTGTCATTAACTGATTGCCATCACTAGCTGCCTTGGCCTCTTCACGTTCCCGTTTCAAACGTTCCAAGAAAGATTCCTTGGCCAGGGATACTTTTATCTGTTGGCCATAGATTTTTTGCCAATTGAGATCCTTGAGACCTGAAAAAAAAGAAATTTTATTAAAAAAATCGAAAATATATTTCTACTCCCAACTCACAATATTGAGCATCATCGGCCCCAATATTCAGCGTCACAAAGGCAATCACTTTCACATCGCTGGGATCCACAAGATTCTCTTTGGTTTTTAATTCAATATTTTTTATCTCGCCATAGTCTTGAAAGAGATTGCGCAAATCCTTTTCCTTGGTATTGGTTGGCAAATTTGCCACAAAGAACCGTGAAGATTCCATTGGGGGAAATAGGGTCTGATCTGTGCAACAACAAACAATAACAAAAGCAAACACGTGCTTTCTTTTACCGATACAATTTTACCCGTTTTTTCACTATTTTATCGCTCGTATCTACCGATTTTATTATCGGCAACACCGATATGAAATTTCGAACCTAATTTTTATCTTTTCCAGGTCAATATCCCTTGATTTACACTCCTTTTTCCAATTCTAATCCAATCCAAGCAGAACTGATCAAAACCAAATGTTCCACATGCTATGAATAAAGAGAGATAACAGTGAATGGCTGATAAAGAATAAACTCAAAACAAAATCACGAAAATGGGCTATTGTTTACGTATGAGTGTGATGGATAATTGTCGATTATTTACGTTCTTTATTTTCCAAGAGGGCAGGGAAGAAGTACAAAACAGCTGATGAATGCAATTCACTATGAAATGATAACTCGTCGTGCTACACACAGTAAAATGATTACTCGCCTTCAATGAATAATCGATAACACTCTTCGATTACACAAGAAAGTAATAAAAGGTGCGTTTAGACGATGATCTCTGTCTGTTCTCTGCGATGGGTGGGTTCGAATCCCAACTAGGGCAACTAAGACCGGACCTGACTCCTGGTTTTTGACATTTTGTTAATTTTTTCGGTATGTTTTATGTATTCATTGAATGCATCGGCAGTTGCATCAGTGTAAATGCTTTTCAGACCTGGTCGAGATACATTTAGACAGTGAGGATAATGTTGCCGTTCAAAAAAATGGGACCCCAAATGTACCTGAAAAGGAGTTTTGTTCATTTTCATACCAATATTGAATATTCAAGCAGAATTTTCCTAAATTATTAGTGGAATGAGCAATCATCGGACCAAATTGAAAATGTTTTTTTTTTTCGCACAGCGTTGGGCTCTCTTTTATATTTTGGATTCTTTTTATCTATATATCTAAGCTCATGCAGATCCTTCTTTACATGACTGAGTAGGGAATTTCTCCACCATATGATGCTTAGAATTGCTCTCTCTCTCTCTCTCTGAAGTACACAAGCTAATACTGCAACGATAGAATATTGCAATACTGGTGATCTATCGGTGTCATGAGGAGGTGTCCCGTTGCAGTTCTCAGTGCGGTGTTCTGACAGACTAACTATCGCCTTATATGATGTCGTCAAGGTTCCATTGTCGGTGTGAACCCCTCCGTGAGAAACTCTTTTTCGTTTCGCAGATAGCTGTGGCTTTCACAGTCCCGCAACCCCGAGAATTTTGGTGTAGTACATTCACAGGGACTTTTATTGCCGTGGCGGATATTTTTAATGTTCCTCGCAGGGAAAAACTCTTTCAAATCGACAACATAGATGTTCAACCGTTAATGACCAGACTCGATGCCATGATCGTACAAATGTCCGCTAACGTAACGATCCCTATGTCTTCTGGAGGGTGTTCAATACCGGTGATATAAGTTGAACAGCTCCGGAGATATCAAGTTTGTGTTCATACTACTCACATTTTTCTGCTTCGCTACTGGAGCACACATGTGAAATCGGTCTGTACGATTCACCTTTGCTGAATTTAGTAAATTTTTACCCTGTCAATGTCCAGGCTTCGAGAAGTCAGAAACTCAACTTCTGCCCGATCTAGCTGTTTAAACATTACCGCAGATATTCGATCGAACCCTACGTTTTAGATGATTTAGCTCTGCGGATGACACTGTGGACATGAGAGGGGGTAATAAAAATTGACCACCGAGACTTCTTTTTTTGGGACCAGCTGGTGAAAGTGCCTGGAAATATGTTTTTTCTGTTCACCAGGTATCGGATATGCCAAATTATAGCAACTTCGATGGAAAATTTCGATCAAACAATACAATGTTCGGAAAACGGTGGGGTCATATCTAAACTTTGACCCCTAAATGTTTCCCCAAATATTTGTTTCACCCTCAAATATCCCGAAATGTCAAATAAAAGCAACTGCAATCTGGAATTGCGACTAAACATTCAAATACTGACAATTGGGCGCCACCCTTATATGGGCTATGCCAAAATTCGTAATTATATTGATAATTTTCTGTATAAACATACAGTCTTCAAGAACCCTTTAAACCAAATTACAGGCACATCGGTGCAAAAATGCGGCTAAAGCTTCTAATTTTATCATTGCTTTATATCGGTTGCCATTTTAGTTCAAATCGCTATAGATATAACACGAATTCGTAATAAATTGTGGGTTATAATATGAGTTCCCAAGATATATTAATAAGGTTACCCAGCTAGCAAAAAACAGCTGTTTTTTCTCAAGTCTAATGTCAAAAATTTGGACTTTGTTTACATTTTCATAATGGAAGTCCATTCACAACAGCAATGGATTTTGACAGGAAACTTGAAGGCTGGTCTCCCTGGATGAACTTATTAATAGAACTTTGTCGGCCCCGTCCGATTTTGATCTTTTCCGGCTGATTTTTTTCCCCTTCCTGCGGTTATGTGATAATTGGTAGTTGCTATAGGCAAGACATGTTATCAATTTAAGCCTGCTATCAATTTACAGTGATTGTCATTAATAATGCATATGGCATCTCACCCACCACTCACACAATAAACGATATGGCATTATCGCTCACTACGGCTAACTACTGGTGAAAAAAGTGACGAATTATTTTTATTCGATTAAAAGAAAAAAAATACCCAAATTCACATTAAAAATTACAACATATTTTGTCAAATTACGAATCGAATTACGATTTTCAATTCATTGCGAATTAAAAAACAAAAAAGAGTGAAGTTAAACGCAAAAACATAACACGAGAAAGTGAATTTCCCCCAACTGCAAGAAAAAAGTTACTCAGCAAAAAACGACAAGAAAGAGCAAAGCAAAATGGCTGAAGGTGGAAACAGAAGAATTATTGTTAATGTAAAAACACCAAAAGAAAAGAAAATGATCGAAGTGGATGAAGATTCTGGAATTAAGGATGTAAGTGTGGTTGGAATGCTGTAATACAAATGACGAAATTTGGATTTGATTTTGAGCAATTTGAGAGACCGAAAAAAGGGTCATATCATTCATTGGGTATTGGGACGTCGGCAGCGGATAGAGGCGGCGGGTTTGCGCTGCCGACGTATGGCATTTTGTAATGAATTAAATGATGGTAGATTATGACTGTGAATGGCTCTCAGAGTGTGTGATTAGAGTAAAGTGTGGGATGGGGGAGGAGGGTAAGGTTAGGGGGAGGGTGGAATTCAAGTGAGAAAAAAAAAATAATAAACTGTGGCGGTAAATATATCATGTGTGTCAAAGTACAGTGAGTGGTGCATTCACTATAGCCTATGACGGGAAAACAAATCATCCCATCACCTGAATTTAATGGAAATGCGGAAAGCGAAGAGAGAGAGAGAGGGAAAGGAAATAAAAAAATGAATTGTGTTTTATTTTGTTTTAAATACAATGACCCAGAAAGCAATGTGCAAGCATGATCAAACAGTGTCATGACGTGTTCTTGCAAAATGTCAATGCCAGAATAAATCTGCTAGATGACCTTACGGAACTCAAAGCATCAACCACCACCACCATCACCATAATAAATTAAAACAAGTAGCACATGTTTTTGTTGTTAATTTGTTTATCTAAACATGTTGTTGCTATTTTTTTCTCATTTAATTTTTTTTATTGTTTTTATTAATTTTGTTTTTCCCCATCTTCTTACAGTTCAAGGCCTTGGTGGCTGAAAAATTTGAAGCTGAACCGGAACAGCTGGTTTTAATTTTTGCCGGTAAAATTATGAAGGACACTGATACCCTGCAAACGCACAACATCAAGGATGGTCTAACCGTACACTTGGTCATCAAGGCAAAGACACGTAATAATGAAACCACCCAACGTCCACCGGCTGATGTTCGTCAAACACCATTTGGCCTCAACACTTTGGGTGGCCTTTCCGGCATGGAAGCTTTGGGCGCCGGTTCAGGCACCTTTATGGATTTACAAGCCCGCATGCAAAGTGAATTAATGAATAACGGTGATTTGTTGCGTACCATGTTGGACAATCCCATGGTTCAACAAATGATGAATAATCCCGATGTTATGCGTCAGTTAATCACCTCGAATCCACAAATGCAAGATTTAATGCAACGTAATCCGGAGATATCACACATGTTGAATAATCCTGAATTATTGCGTCAGACCATGGAGTTGGCTCGCAATCCTTCAATGTTGCAGGAACTGATGCGTTCGCATGATCGTGCTTTGTCGAATTTGGAATCGGTCCCAGGGGGTTATAATGCTTTGCAACGTATCTATCGTGACATTCAAGAGCCAATGATGAATGCTGCAACGGAATCGTTGTCACGCAATCCATTTGCCGGTTTGGTTGATAATGGAGGTGGTGAGTGTTTTTTTGGATACTTTTTTTACATTTTATTAATTTATTAATTTTTTCTCTAAATTTTAAGACAAATATCAAAAAAGCCCGCTAGGATAGGTTTCAAATTTTTACCAACTCATTCAAAATTCAACCTCTGTAAAATTATGTCCCACTAGGGCAGAAGTATTATGGAAGGAAAAATCGGCAGAATAGTTTTTTTTTTGTATACGACAACATGTTAAGTCTCCTTGGCAATTTTAAATGCAGGCTAACGTCTTCGAAAACTATCAATTGATAAAAACTAGGTCCCACTAGGGCCGAAACAATTCTTTAGGGCCGAAGTATTATGGAGAGATTGGAAAATTCCCGGCCTTACATAGTATAATAGATTGCTAGAAATATTTACGATCTCATTCAATAACCAACCTCGGCAAAATCTGATCCCACTAGAGCCGAAATATTATGGAAGGAAATATGCTCCTAATCGCATACAATTTAAAACATACGACTAAATTGTGTCTAGAATCATGTGTTTTAGAGAAATGCTGGATCAAGCAAGCACTATAGGATATGCTACAAAATTTTCGTCGTCATTCAAAAAACAAGATCTGTAAAATTATGTCCCAGTAGGTCTGTTTTATGGAAGCTAAAATAGCTTTAAATGTATTGGATCCAACATCGGAAAACAAAAATATGCTCCGATCGAAATAAAATTCAGTTCAGACTCATCTCAGTAAAGTTTCGTTAAAATCAGCTCAGATTTAGATATAGCTCCCATAGAGAACAAAAATATGATCCGATCGGTTCAGATTTCGATATAGCTTCCATATATATTTTCGGCCGATTTCAGTTACAAAGGCGTAACGTCTATGCGATCGAAATTAAATTTGGTATAGGTGGTTGAAATGTGCCTAGTATCATAGGTGCCAAGTTTGGTATAAATCGGTTCAGATTTCGATATAGCTCTCATATATATTTTCAACCGATTTCTTTCACAAAGATGCTAGGCCTGTTCGATCGATGTGAAATTTGGTATAGGTGGTTGAAATGTGCCTAGTATCATGTGTGCCAAGTTTAGTTTAAATCGGTTCAGAATTCGATATAACTCCCATATATATTTTTATCCGATTTTTTCTAAATCGTGCAATAACGATTTAGAATTTAAATCGTGCAATAGATTCGATCAACCTAAAATTTAGCACAGATGATCGCATTGAGTCTAACACCATGTGTGTCAAGTTTGGTGTAAATCGGTTCAGATTTTGATATGGCCCACATATATATTTTCAACCGATTTCTTTCACAAAGCCGCAACGCTTGTTCAATCGAAGTGAAATTTGGTATAGAGACTGAATTGAATCTAGCATCACTTGTGCCAAGTTTCATTAAAATCGGTTCAGATCTAGATATAGGTCCCTTATATATTTTCGACCGATTTTAACTAAAAGGTGCATTGAAGATACAATGTCTGTTCGATCAACTTGAAATTTAGTAAAGGTAATGGAATTGGGTCTAGTAGTGTGTGTCAAGTTTGGTTTAAATCGGTTAAGATTTCGATATAGCTGCCATATCTAGTTTCAAAAGATTTTTGTACAAAAATCGCAACGTCTATGCGATCGATGTGAAATTTGGTATAGTCGTTTGGAATAAGTCTAGGATCATGTGGATTAAGTTTGGTTTATATCGGTTCGGACTTCGATGTAGTTTCTGAAGGCTCTACGTATGTCCTATCGACATGAAATTTTGCACCGAAAGCAAATTGAGTACCACTTTATAAAAATAGTTTCAAATTTCGATACAGCTCCCACATATATTTTGGTCCCCTTAGCTTATATCTATTTTCTAAATCGAACACCAAGGATTCCATTCTTATCCGATCGACACGTAAATGAAGTTTAGATTCATGTGCGAGAAGTTTGATTCAAATCGGCCTTGATAAAGATATAGCTCCCATTATATATTATGCGAATTTAGTAAAATAAGGCTTAAAAGGTCCTATATATATTTTCAATTGTGTCTAGAATATGTCATGTTTGAGTCTTAAAATCAGTCCGCACGTGTAGCGTATTATTCTGATATTTTTACCTTATTGACCTATATGTAATAAAATTTCCTCAATTTTTTTCTTGCAGGCAACAATCCCCAAATGGGCACTGAAAATCGTGAACCCCTCCCAAATCCTTGGGGTGGACGTGGCAATACCACCGGTACCGGCACCGGTGCCGCAAACAACCCCGATTTGCCACCACGCGGCATACTCAACACCCCAGCTATGCAAAGTTTAATGCAACAAATGTCCGAAAATCCATCGCTAATGCAAAATCTCCTCAACGCCCCCTATACCCGATCAATGTTCGAGGCAATGAATCAAGATCCCGATATGGCTGCACGTCTCCTTAGCACCAGTCCAATGTTGGCCAACAATCCCCAACTGCAGGAACAAATACGTCAAATGATGCCACAATTTATGGCACAAATGCAAAATCCCGAAGTGATGAATTTGCTCTCAAACCCCGAGGCCATAAATGCCATTATGCAAATCCAGCAAGGTATGGAATCGTTGCGGTCTGCTGCTCCCGGCCTAATGGGTTCTTTGGGTGTGCCACCACCACCACCCGGCAATACAAATACCGATACGAATACCACAAATACCAGTACGAACAGTACAGCAGCAACGGATAGTCGACCAGCCACAGCACCGGGTGGTGGTCCAAATGCTCAATTGTTTAATGATTTTATGACACGGATGTTGAATGGTATGACCACCACAGCGGATAATAGCCAGCCACCAGAGGTGCGTTATCAATCGCAGTTGGAACAATTGACGGCAATGGGTTTTGTTAATCGTGAAGCTAATTTGCAAGGTAAAATATAAAATAAACAATTTAAATATTAAAAATTAATTCTCTCTTGTTTTTTGTTTTGCAGCATTAATTGCCACCTTTGGAGACATCAATGCAGCTGTTGAACGACTGTTATCCTTAAATCAATTGTCCTTAAGTTAACAAAACTAAGCCAACCTAACAACACACCCCCACCCCCTAACTACTAATACAACTTTCCTAACAAAAAACAAAAATAAGAAACCAACTTTGTTTGTGTATGTGAATGTTTTTTTTTTTCTTCTTCTTCCTTTCCTCTTAATTATTTTATATATATAAAAATATAATTAAAATTCTATAAATATATACCAACATAATATATAAATGAACAAAAAAAAAACAACAACAAAGACGGTAAACACAATTACACATAAAACAGATAATAATAGATTTTGGATTTTTTTTTTTTTGAGGTTAACTGTAGCTCTTTTAAAGAATTTATTTTCAAATTTCCATATAAACAAAAAAAAAAAAAAAAAAAAGAATACCACATATTAATTAAATCTATAATTATTATTCAATTCAGTTATTTCCCTTTTTGCTTTATCACCATCCACATCAAGGTTCAAAATTGATTTTTTTGCTTTGTTGGTTTGGCTTTAATTAATAATTCTTTAATTTATATAATTTAAGTATTGGGTATATTTCTGTGACATTTGTTTATTTGTGTGTGTGCGTGCGTTTAGCTTATAACTTGAAAGGTCATTTTCGTTTTTTTGCAACTTGAAGAAATATGTTTTTAGCAACTCTTCCCCTCTCTTCTTTGTGTGTACTGAGGTTTAAGACATTGCTGCTCTGCTATTCCAAAAAACAATTTGATTGTTAATAATTTTTCGTTTTTCTTTTAATTTTATAATGAAAATAAAAGCGATAAACTGATTTTCAGTTTGATTATTTTGAATGAATTGGAATTTTTTGTTTCTATAATAAAACATTAGTACCCCCCTCTCTACACATTTATTGGCCAGTTTCTAAGGTTACTTCTGTTTAATTGTAAATCATTTTTTTTTTGGACATTATTTTTTGGTAATGTACATAAACCAACAACAATAGTAAATAATATAAAAACAAAACACAACACATACAGCGCTTTAAATATTGGTGCCCCTTCCCTCTACCACTCCCGCTCCTTTGGACCCCTGGTACAACCCCCCACCACAACTTTAGAATCACAGCTTATAAACAAAAATAAAAATTAAGTGATTTCTTTTGAAACATTCAATCAATCATTCATTACATAGGTTTAACAATAATGGGATATATATATTATATATAGTGAGAGATAAAAATAAAGTTTTGTTCTTTATTTTTTGAAATATAAAAAATAAAAATTAAAAAAAAAAATAAATAAAAAATAGTGTTTTATTTAAGGAGATCAAATATGGTTTGTAATGGCTACTTGAAAAAAAATGTTTTGAAAATAAATTCACGACTGGAAAAATATAAAAAAAGATTTAAAAAATATATATTAAAAAAATAGATTTAAAAAAAAAATATATATATAAAAAATATATTAAAAAAATATATATTTAAAAACGAGCCTGGCAATATTTCGTGATAGTTGCACCCTCTTGCCCGATTAGAGGTCAACAGCACCTCTTCCTTACACTGACATCTTTTCCGAATATTACTAATATTCAGTACAGTCCTTCTAATTACTTGTCCAGATTCCCTTGACCGTGTGTTGTGTTGTGATGTTCGGTTTGTAATTGTGGACTATAGATCGACTCGAAAAAATAAGTTTTCGGTCCACTTCATCCCAAAATTATTATCTGATAATCACCGAAAATTATAGTCGTTGTCCTTGACCACTACCGGAACCTCATGGAACATTTCAAAGCGATCAACTCTATATTTCCGCCCTCCAGTGTGGTAATGGGTTACTAAATAATATCTCAGTACTTAAGCACCTGTAAATATTTAAGTGTAACTCCTGCATCCGAGTACCTACGACAATATAATTGGTATCAATTTAAAGGTCAACCATTCCTCTTGGATATACTATCAACTTCTCGGGTCTATGCCCTTCAGTGGTAAATACATACGTTACAGAATACAAATTTTGTCATTTTTCACACAAAAGTTAAGGTCCATTTGACCAGCTAAATATTGACCGATCTTTATCAAAACAGGCATGCTTATTCTTTGGCCCCATCCTCTTCTCCATGCAAAAACTCGCGGTGTTTGGGCCATAATTGCAGCCTCTGGAGCGACCAGAAAAACCGACAAAAATAAAGTTTTTGGTCCATTTCATCCCCTAAATATTAACCGATCTTTCCCAAAAGCAATAGGGGTCTTCATTGGCCAGAACTCATCCTACATGCAAAATTTCGTGAAGATTGGTCCATAACTGTGGCCTGTACGTGTTTACAAATTATAATGGACAGACGGACGGACGGACGGACACACATGTCTAGATCGACTCAGCTAGTAGAGATGTGACGATCGGTATACTTAAAGGTGGGTCTAGGACCAATATTTCGCGCCGTTACAAACTTTTGGGGCTGCACAAAGCTATAATACCCTGACAACATAGTTGTGTAGGGTATAAAAATATATATTTAAAAAAAATCATACACGCCTATAGTAACTGGATTCACAACCATGTTGACTTAAATAAAACTTTAATAATATATTCACGCCTTTATTGATTGAAAAAAAAAAAAATTAAAAATAAATCCACGCCTATGGCTACATGAAAAAATTCTTACAAAAGTAAATCCAGGCTTATAGGTACTTTAAGGGAACCCCCCCCCATTCTCGATTTTTTTATTTTTAAGATTTTAAATGGGCTGGTAAATGAATACCAATGCTTGTTAAGGTTTGTAACTTGGCACATATATATTTGAAGATTTAAAAAGGAAGAAAAATAATTTACAAAAATTTGTTGTTGTTGTTTTGTTGTTGTTTTTTGGGTGCAAAGAAAAGTCCACATTTTCGATGGCGGGCATGATAACTCCTCACTGGAACATCGGAATCCGAAAATTCCAACTGTGTTAGAAAGAGGACATGTCTGGCTCTCGTATGAACTAGGATTATTGACTTCGCTCTAAAATTAACAAAATGGTGGACCTTTGAAAATTTTTTTTGGAAAATCGCCGATTTTTTACCAAAACCCAAGTTAAAAAATAAGGAAGATCTTCACCGATTGGATTTATCCTAGTTCATACGAGAGCTATACACTCTCAGAGAAACGCTGCAAAATTTGGAACCGATTGGATTATTGGTTTTTGAGTTATCGTGCCCGCCATTCACAAAAAAATGTTTAGAGTAAAACGCGTTTAAAGTTTGAGAAGCCCTTTAGCCGTCACTTAATGTTGATACAATAAATCGGATATATCTTCAAGACTTCTTGAGATTTTCACTTGAAATTTTGTAGAGACATTCCTTAATCAGTGTAGATTCGAATTATATCAACAAAAATTTTGACACCGAGAATGGGGGGGGTCCCCTTAAAAAATATTTTAAAAATTAATACACGCATATGGTGACTGAAAAAAAATAATCTGGAAAAATATTAAACCCTTATCCACGATCCACCCCTATAGTGACTTGAAAAATATTTTAAAAATAAAATATAAATTTTTTAATCTACGCCTATGGTGACTTTAAGAAATATTTTGAAAATTAATAAAATAAATTCAATCCCATGGTCACTGGAAAAAAATTAAAAAAATCCACTCTTTGAAATACATTTTTATAATATATTCAGGCTTTGAAAAAATATATTTTTAGATAAATTTAGCATATGGAAAATCCTTTTTAATACATCTACTACTATAAAAAACAATTTTAGTAAATATATACTTTTTAAATTAAAGCTTTGCAAAATTTTTTTGTATTTTTTGGAAAACAAATTTCGTATTTTTTAATTTTTGTATTTTTTTCAAATAATAAATCCACTTTTTAAAAAACTTTTAATAATTCTCTGGCTTTAAAAAATATTTTTTAAACAAATCCAAGCTTCGAAAAATATTTTTTAAATATTTTTTGATTTTTTTAACAAATCCTTACTTAGCTGGCTTGTTACAGAACGGTTGTTCCATAAGCCGAGCTTAAAAATGATTTCCAAGCACGTCGGTCTTGTGCGCATCTCCTCAAATTTGAAATACCACGTTCCAAAATGTTGTTCTCTACTTGGTCTTTCCATCTAATTCGTGGCCAGCCACCGTAGTCGCTGCAGCTCAATACGATCAATACAATCCACGTATAAATTGTAGAACTCATAGTTCATATTCACCGTCAACGCAGATCGGCCCGTAGATATTTCGGAGAATTTTTCTTTCAAACACCCCAATAGCTGCCTCATCTGCTTGCGCAAGTACCCATGCTACGGATCCATATGACAGCACGGGTAGTATCAACGTCTTGTAAAGTGTGAGTTTGGCCTGGCGGGAGGTGGCCATGTTTCTAAACTGCTTACTTAGACCATAGTAGCATCTGTTGCTACTATGCTACGAATTTCAAAACTGATGTCATTGGTTTTGTTTATGGCGGTATCAAGGTATATACAATCTTTGACTACTTCGAAGCTGTAGTTCTCAATTTCCACAGTTGGTCCAAGTCTACTGGACGTCTTGCGCGTTAATACCATCAGCTTGGTCTTCTCGCCATTTACTGCCAGACCTACTTCGTGCAAACTCCTTCTCAATTTGTTCAAAGGTGGTGTCGTTGTCATAGGCGATTAACCATTGCTGTTTGGTGTACAGAGTGTCATTTCTGTTCACTTTTGCCTCTCGTATGACCTTTTCCAGCAGTATGTTAAAAAGGTCACACGACAAACTGTCACCTTGTCTGAATCCTCGTTTAAAAGGCTCAGAGAGGTCCTTTCCGACTTTAATTGCTGATCTTGTGCCACTTAAAGTTATCCTGTATAGCCGAATTAATTTTGCAGGAATTCCAAAGGCAGACATGGCTTTATACACCTCTGAACGGATAGGGCTGTCGAAAGCGGCTTTATAGTCGACGAATAGGTGGAATGTGTCGATATGTTTTTCGTGGGTTTCTTCCAGGATTCGGCGCAGAGTGAAAATCTGGTCAATGGTGGATTTGCCAGGTCTGAAGCCGCATTAGTATGGTCCAATAATGTCATTGACCATTGGCTTCAGTCGATCCTTATTCCTCTATAGTTGGCACATATGTCTTTGGTCTGTTCATCTTTATCTTCGGTCGGAGCATGGGCGCAAATAAGACTGATGTAGAAGAACTTCGCTTTTATGCGGATTATAGCAATTCGCTCATCTACTGGAGTGAATCTGGAGACGTGGAGGTCTTTTATTCTCCTGTTAACCATAAATTCGCAGCCAAATTCATGTCTCGTTTCATGGCAGCTATAACTGGGCGTAATCATCTGATTTATTTACGTCAGTCCCTTTCCATCGCATTTCCTGTAAGGCAATAATATCGGCTTTGTACTTCTTGAGTACATCCGCTAAAGCGAAAACTGTGCCTGTTCTGAACAAGGTGCGCACATTCCAAGTGCAGATTCGCAGATCGTGGTCCTTTATACGATTGCGGGGGTCGTCAACGTTAAGGGGTTTTGTTTTTTTTTTTTCGTTGCTTTTTCATAGTAGGTTGAGTATTCCGAGAGTGGTCAACTAACCCGACGCCTCAACCCATTTTTTATAGTTCTATGGGTGAACTCGCGGCACATATTAGCTCACTATTTCATAGGGTGAGGAGAATAGCTCCTCAGGTGGCACCGCGGGGAGGTCAGTGTCCACAATTGAGATGAAAGAGGGACCAAGATTAGCCTGGACTTCGCCATGTTAAAGCCAATCAGAACCGTTGCTTGGTATCTATCATCTCCTACGCCACCCTTTAAATATATCTACGCCTTGAAAAAATATTTTTTTAAATAAATCCACGCCTTGAAATACATTTTTTTTTAAATAAAGATTTGAAAATATTTTTTACAAATTCCGCATTTTGAACAAATATTTTGTTAATTAATCCAAGCCTTGAAAAACTATTTTTTAAAAAAAATCTATGCCTAGAAAAAATATATTTTTAATTAAATCGTCTTGAAAAATTATTTTCTTAATCTTAAATCTACATTTTTTTTTTTTTTGAAAAAATATTTTCAGATTTTTTTTTTAGTTTTGTTATTTTTTTAAATAAAAAAAATATTTTTTTAGAAATGTTTGTTAAAAAAATATTTTTTTAAAAAAAATTTTTTTTTTTAAATTTTTTTTTTTAAAATAATTTGTTCATTTTTTTAATAAATATTTTTTAATATTTTTCAGTGTACTTTTCCAATTGATTTCTATACAAACTGCGTTCGCTTGCAACCCCATCGAACATTACCATCCAACATGTATGATATTGCCGTTCCTTTCAAACACAATTTATTTCAAACTTCTTCCATTCGTGTGGTCAGATACATTTTGCCGACTCGGTAGGCAGTCAGTCATGTTTGAACAACGATCGTGAATTAAACCCAACGAACTGTGTGAAGCGGAAAGGCGCGCATTTTGTTTTGTTGTTAGTTCTTTTTATTTTCTGTCGATGTACATTTGGAATATTGGCGGATTTTGTGTGTGTGTTTTAGTTGTTGTTGCCAAAAGTGGTTTTTCAAAAAGTCCGGCCGTCCCGCAAAAAGGCAACAATTCAATTCATTGCAAATTCCAGCAGGAGTGCAAAGTGTGCGGGAACAAAGTCTCTAACTAAAAAAATACAAAAAAAAAAAAAAAATAACCCAACGAAGTTAAGGCTAGGCACAACGCCTTAAAAAAGATTCCTTGCTTTGCCAGGCGGACTCCCAAAAATATATATAAAGTTGTTGTAGTGTTGTTGTTTTTGTTTTGGGGTGATGCAAGAGGAATTTTTGCCATCGACAACAAGTTTGGCAAGTGGAGTTTGAAAATAAAACGAAAAAAAAAATGTTGGGGCATGGAATTCTCTATCCCAGCAGATGAAAATCTTGAAAGAAAAAAAGGAAATTGCAGCCATGGAAGTATTGAAGTGAATGAAATGTATGACCCATAAAGGCACTTGTTTTCCAGAAAAAAAAATATTTTTTTTTCATAAAAATTATCTAAACAAAAAAATCAATTTCAAAATAATTTGTTTAATGTAAACACATCAAAAAATTTATAGAAAGCAATAATAACAACAAAAAACCCAATCCCATTTATACTCAATACTCTTGCAATTTATTGCAAAAAAAAAAAAAAAAAAAAAAAAAAAAAAAAAAAAAAAAAAAATCGAATAGCTTCTCCACCCCCACTCAACACAAAAATACAAATTTGTGGATCCGCAGTGTTTGCAAAGTACTTTTCAATATTTCGTGTAACCCGAATATGATTTCATATTAAAAAAAGAATAGAAATAAAATATTATGAAATGTAGAGCATTCCTAAAATTGAAAAATTGAATTCCACAGAAATGAAAAAAAATATCAACACCACCACCAATGCAAAATATGACCCACTCAAGTGTTGTTGGCTGAAAATAAAACGAAAAAAAAATAAAATAAAAATAATTAACCGGAAAATTAACTTCAAATTACATGTTTTGGATTACAAACGAAATGCAAATAATGTAAGTGGTAATAATAAGAATTACAAATAATTAAATTTAAAAAAAACTCAACATAAAAGTGAGGTTATGTGAATGAAAATAATTTTTTTTAAATAATTTTTGGATAGTATTGCAATATTTTTAAAAGGAATCAAGTAGGAATTTCCAAAAAAAAATTAATAAAATAACTAATTTTATAAAAAAATTACTGAGAAATTAATAAAAATAGTTGAAAGTTTATGAAAAAATTTGGAGGTTAAGTCGAAAAAATAAAAAAAATAAAACTAATTAGCTGGAAATATAACTTCAAATTATTTTTTTTTTTTGGATTATAGGCGAAAGGCAAGTAATATAACTGAGAATATTAATAATATAAACCAAAGATTACATTTTAATAATTAAAAAAAGTGAGGTTAGGTAAATAACCATTTCTTTTAAATAATTTTTGGATAGTATTTCGATTTTTTTCAGGACTCAAATAGCTTTTTATAAAATAATTTTATAAGATACCTAATCTCACAAAAAATAATCTATCTATTTTGGAGGTTAGGTTGAAAAAATTAAAAAAAAAATTAAAGTTTAAATGTTGTTGGATAGTATTGTGATATTTAGGTTATGTTGAAAAAATTCAATAAAATATTTTTTTTTATAATTTAGATTTAAAAAAATATATGTTTTCATTTAAAAACAGTAAGGAAAGTTCAAAAGTCGGACGGGGCTGACTATTTGATACCCTTCACCACTTTGGATACATACAAGAAATGATCATATGTACAATATCTTTGTAGGACCATTGGAATGGAATCGGACGAAATTATCTGCGTGAAGATATTTGATAAATATTTGAACAAAATTTAAACAACCCATACACATACTAACCTGTAGTAACTTCCATTTAAATAAAATCGAAGATATATCTAAATCTGAACCGATTCCAAATCATCAATCTGGACCTAATTCAGTACACTGTGCAAAATTCTGTCTTAATCGGACCAATATTGGCAATATGGTGCTCCATTTACATAAAATCGGACGAAACTATATACGAGAGCTATATCTAAATCTGAACCGATTTTAACAAAACTTCGCAGTCATCAGTTTGGAACTAATTTAGTGCGCTGTGCAAAATTTTTTTCTCAATCGGACAAATCTTGGGATTTTGGTGCATCATTCACAAAAAAATCGGACGAAACTATATATGGGAGCTATATTTAAATCTGAACCGATTTTAACAAAACTTCGCAGACATCAGACTGGACCTAATTCAGTGCGCTGTGCAAAATTTTATCTCAATCGGACTAATATTAGGGGTTTGGTGCACCATTTACAAAAAAATCGGACGAAACATATATATATATATATATATATATATGTATATGAGCTATATCAGCAACGTACACAGGATTTTATTTCGGGGGGGGGGCGGTAGTACAAAATGAAAAAAATCGCTATTGCAAACATAAATTTACTGTGAAAAATTTTCAAATCGGGGGGGGGGGCCGGGCCCCCCGGGCCGCCCCCCTACGTACGTCCCTGAGCTATATCTAAATCTGAACCGATTTTAACAAAACTTCGCAGTCATCAGTCTGAACCTAATTCAGTACTCTGTGCAAAATTTTGTCTCAATCGGACAAATATTGAGAGTTTGGTGCATCATTCGCAAAAAATCGGACGAAGGCGTGGATTTTTTACACAATATTCTTTAAAGAATATTTTTAAGGACTTTTATAAAGAGTGCATTTTTAAGCATTTTTTTCTAAGGCCTGGATTTTTAAAGCCTTTTTTAGAACTCTTCTAAGGATTTTTTTATGAACTTTCCTAAGGCGTGGATGATTTTTTACTATAATAAAATGTGGGAAGATTCCGAGTGTAGGTTATGTTCAGCAATAATACCAATAACTATG
Source organism: Musca vetustissima (assembly GCF_032173495.1). Classification (NCBI taxonomy): domain Eukaryota; kingdom Metazoa; phylum Arthropoda; class Insecta; order Diptera; family Muscidae; genus Musca; species Musca vetustissima. The sequence continues at coordinate 20,564 of NW_026883222.1, read as the reverse complement.
TCAGCAACAGTTTTGTAATATTAACCAGTGAGCGGAGCAGTATAGTCGGACGGGGCCGACCATACGATACCCTACACAAATACCACAGAACTCTATCATTCTGCAGATTTTTATTCCGAGCCTAGGTAATATTTCGTGATAGTTGCACCCTCTTGCCCGATACACTGACATATTTTCCGAATATTACTAATGTTCAGTAAAACCCTTCTAATTACTTATCCAGATCCCCTTCGCAATGGGTTATGTTGTGATGTTTGGCTTATAATTGTAGAATCAAAAAAAAAAAAAAAAAAAAGAATCAAAAAAAAATTATAGGCGTTGTCCTTGACCATAACTGGAACCTTTCAAAGCGATCAGCGCTATATTTCCGCCCTCTAGTGTGGTAATAGTTTATTAAATAATATCTGAATATGTAATCACCTGTAAATATTTACGTGTAACTCCCACATCCGAGTACATACGACAATATAATTGGTATCAATTTAAAGTTCAACCACTCTTGGATATACTATCAACTTATCGGCTCTATGTCCTTCAGGAGTAAATATATACGCTATAGAATAAAATTTTGTAATTTTTCACACAAAAGTCAGGATCCATTTGACCCGCTAAATATTGACCGATCTTTATCAAAACAGACATGCTTATTCTTTGGCCCAATCCCCTTCTCCACGTAAAAATTCGAGATGTTTGGGCCATAATTGCGGCCTCTGGAGCGACCAAAAAAACCGACAAAATTAAGTATTTGGTCCTTTTCATCCCCTAAATATTAACCGATCTTTACCAAAAGATCATTGGGCTTATTCTTTGGCCCACGTAAAAATTCGAGATGTTTGGGCCATAATTGCGGCCTCTGGAGCGACCAGAAAAACCGACAAAAATTAAGTATTTGGTCCATTTCATCCCCTAAATCTTTACCAAAAGATCATTGGGCCGAACCCTTCCTACATGCAAAATTTCGTGAAGATTGGTCCATAACTGTGGCCTGTATCGTGTTTACAAATTATAATTGACAGACGGACAGACGGACGGACGGACACACATGTCTAGATCGACTCAGCTAGTCGCGATATGATGATCGGTATACTTAAAGGTGGGTCTAGGACCAATATTTCGCGGCGTTACAAACTTTTGGGGCTGCACAAACCTATAATACCCTAACAACATAGTTGTGTAGGGTATAATTAATATTAATAGTTCTTAAATATATTAACACTTCAGAAGTTAGTTATTGTAAAATTATGACCTGATCTTATAGCAATAATCAGATCATTTAGACATAATTAAAAATTCGCCTGTAGTGTCTATGTTGTTGATAGGCATTTCACTTTCAAATATAGACATTAATTGTTTCCGATGTGACATAACCTTGACAGGAATAACAACGCAACAAAGCATGCCTGTCATCAATTACATATGTATGCATGTTCGGCATTTGATGTCACAAGAATAAGAATTTACATATTTTATGAAGCAATACGACCTTCAAAGCCGTTTTTAAAATGCAACAAAATAGAATAGAATATTTAGGTTAAATTTAGAATATTTAATGAGAATGAATTACAAAATAATTACATATTTCATATTTCAAGGGGTAGGCAAAGTCTAATGGAGGGACAGAAAATGGTTTTATTGAAATTGTCAATGGAATAATAGATAGTAATAAAATTATTTCAAAAACTTAAGGTATGAGAGAATGAGACCGTTTTATTATTTACATTATAAAAATTTTCAAAAATAAAAATAAAATTATCTTATCAATTCATATTTTTTTCTACATAAATAATAAAATTATTATCTTCAATTTTATTTTTATTTGAAAAATAACTACCCAAAATTAAAATACCCGAACACACCTAATATGCATTGACCATATGCAGCGGCAATCCTAGTACTTCACCTATCATTTAATCTTCATTCTTATTATGCATTTCTATTTTCCTTTACCCAGAAGGACATTTGGAATCCTTGTGCAATTAAAACTACCAATTATTTGTTTTTTTTTATTAAATGTTCGTGTGCCTCATTTCAAACCAAACAGCTGACAATATGGAAAAAAGGGAGAGTTAATTTCATTGGTGAGAGAGAGGGAGAGAGTGCATGCATATGTTTAATACACTTTACTCAACGATAAATAATAAATTGTAAACAGGTGCAATGAAGTTTTGTGTGTATGCATGCATATGTGTGTTTTTAAGGATAATCGTAATTAGAAATAAATTATTTGAAAGGGGGAGTTTGTTTTTTTTTCTTTTGGACATACACAATACAATACCACAAATGTGTGTCTGCGCTCTAGATATGGGTAAACATCACCTGTTTGGCTTCTTTCGTTTTTTTTTTGGTTTCATGTTTGGTAACGTTTTCAAAAGGTGCCCAAATCTTGGACAAAATTTTGGTTTTGAGTAGGGATGTTAAAGGAAAAAATATTGAACATAAAATTTGACTATAGGTCACCGAACAATAGAAATCTGTAAGTGTGATATATATCATTAAAATATAACCTCTAATTTATAGCTGAATAAAGAAGTTCATTTTTGGGTCAATTTTGGTAAGGTTTTCAAAATGTGCCAAAATCTTCCACAAAACTTCGGATTTGGGTAGTGATGCTAATTGAGATAATATTCTACATGAAATTTCACTATAGATCACCGAACACAAGAAATATGTATCTGTCATGTATACACCTAAAACTTAACCTCTAATGTTTGGCTTAATAAATAACATTTTGGGTAATTTTTAATAACGTTATCAAAATGCGCCCAAATCTTTCAAAAAACTTCAGTTTTGGTTAGTGACGATAAAGAAAATTTCACTATTGGTCACCGAACATTATAATTGGGAACTGTAATATATATCATTAAGATATCACTTCCAATTTTTGGTTTATTATTTGCCTATATCAAGGAATTATTTTTTGCGTCATATTTGTTAAGGGTTTGAATATATGCCCAAATCTTCATTAAAACTTCGGTTTTGAGCAGTGATGCTAAAGAAGATAACATTCTGCATAAAATTTCATTATAGGTCACCGAACAAGAAAGATCTGTAAGTGTAACATATACCACAACAACATAACCTCTAATAAAAAAAATTTTTTTTTGTCATTTTTGGTAAGGTTTACAAAATATGCCCAAAACTTCCATAAAACTTCAGTTTGGGTTAGGGATTCTAAGGAAGATAATATTCTATATAAAATTTCACTATAAGTCACCGAACATTAAGAACCTGTAACTCCAATATATATAGCGAAAATATAACCTGAAATGTTTGGCTTAATAAAAAAATCAATTTTTTTGGTCATTTTCGGTAAGGTTCTCAAAATGTGCGCACATCATCCATAAATCTTCAGTTTTGGTTAGTGATGCTAAAGAAGACTATATTCTACATAAAATTTCGCTATAGGTCACCGAACAAGAGAAATCTGTAAGTGTAATATATACCACAACAACATAACCTCTAATAAAAAAAAAAAATTTTTGGGTCATTTTTGGTAAGGTTTTCAAAATATGCCCAAAACTTCCATAAAACTTCAGTTTGGTTAGGGTTTCTAAGGAAGATAATATTCTATATACAATTTCACTATAAGTCACCGAACATTAAGAACCTGTAACTGCAATATATATAGCGAAAATATAACCTGAAATGTTTGGCTTAATAAAAAAATCAATTTTTTTGGTCATTTTCGGTAAGGTTCTCAAAATGTGCGCACATCATCCATAAATCTTCAGTTTTGGTTAGTGATGCTAAAGAAGACTATATTCTACATAAAATTTCACTATAGGTCAGCGAACAAGAGACATCTGTAAGTGTAATATATATTACAACAACATAACCTCTAATGTTTGCATTAATAAAGAAAAATTTTTTTGGGTAATTTTTGGTAAGGTTCTCGAAATATGCCCAAAACATCCACAAAACTTCGATTTTGAGTGGTGATACTAAAGAAGATAATATTCTACATCGAATTTCACTATAGGTCGCTGAACAATAGAAATCTGTAACTGTAATATATATCGCGAAAATATAACCTATAATTTTTGGCTAAATAAAGAAACAAATTTTTGGGTAATTTTTGATAATGTTTCGAAAATATGTTCAAATCTTCCACAAAACTTCGGATTTGAGTGGTGATACTAAAGAAGATAATATTCTACATCGAATTTCACTATAGGTCGCTGAACAATAGAAATCTGTAACTATAATGTACATCATTAAAATATAACCTCCAAATTTGCCGAAATATAGAAATGCATTTTTAGGTCGTTTTTTGGTAAGGTTTTTAAAATATGCCCAAATCTTCCACAAAACTTCGGTTTTGAGTGGTGATACTAAAAGAAGATAATATTCTACATCGAATTTACCTATAGGTCACCGAACAATGGATATCTGTAACTATAATGTACATCATTAAAATATAACCTCCAAATTTGCCGAAATACAGAAATTCATTTTTAGGTCGTTTTTTGGTAAGGTTTTCAAAATATGCCCAAATCTCCTACAAAACTTCGGATTTAAGTAGTGATGGTAAAGAAGATAATATTCTACATCGAATTTCACTATAGGTCACGGAACTATAGAAATCTTTAACTGTAATATATACCACCTTAACATAACCTCAAATGTTGGGCTTCATAAGGAAATTACATTTTTGGGTCATTTGTGTTCACGTTTTCAAAATAATCCCAAATATTCCACAAAACGTCGGTTTTGAGTAGTGATGCTAAAAAAGATAATATTCTACATAAAATTTCACTATAGGTCACCGATCACTAGAAATCTCTTACTATAATATATATCATTAAAATATCACATCCAAATTTGCCGAAATATAGAAATGCATTTTTTGGATTTTTTTTATAAAGTTTTTATAATATACCGAAATCTTTTATAAAACATGGGATTTGGGTAGTGATGCTAATGAAGAAAATATTCTGCATAAAATTTCACTATAGGTCACCGAACAATAGAAATCTGTAACTGCAATATATACCACTACAACATAACCTCTAATATTTGCCTTAATAAAAAAAATCAAATTTTGGGTCATTTGTGATAAGGTTTTCAAAATATGCCCGAAACGTCCACAAAACTTCGATTTTGAGTGGTGATGCTTATGAAGAAAATATTCGACATAAAATTAGACTATAGGTCACCGAACATTAAAATTCTGTAACTATAGTATATATCATAAAAATATCACCTCCATATTTGCCGAAATAGAGAAATCCATTTTTTAGGTAATTTTTCATAAAGTATTCAAAATGTGCTGAAATCTCCAACAAAAATTCAGATTTGGTAAGTGATGCTAAAGAAAATAAAATTCTACATAAAATTTCATTATAAGTTGCCGAACAATAGAAATCTGCTGCTGTAATATATACGACTAAAATATCGCTTGCAATTTTGGTCTAAAAAATAAATAAATTTTTTGGGTCATTTTTGATAACCTTTTCAAAATGCGCCCAAATTTTCCATAAAACTTGGGTTTTGAGTTCTGATGCTAAAGAAGATAATATTCTGCATAAAATTTCACTATAGGTCACCGAACAATGTAAATCTCTATCTTTAAAAGATGTCATAAAAATTCGATGCCAATTTAGGTAATTATTTTTTGTGCGTAGTTTTTGTAAATAATTACAATATTTATGAACATTTAAATAAAGGCGACTAAATTTAAGGTGTGACCTGTTAGTACTAAAAAATTCACCTCTTTGGACCTTAAATCATCTTCAATACAAAGAAGTCTAACCAACATTCTTGACCTAACCACATTCCAGTTCTCTTGATATTATATTAAATATTAAAGCAAACAAATAACAATGATGTAAATATCAACATATATGTATGTGTATTGCTACCTAAAAACCCCCCTCAACCTGTATGTGTATATATTAGTAACAATAATTATTAAATGTTAAAAAATTGTAGAATCTCCACATTATTTTAATTTTTTGTTAATTTGTTGATTTTGATGAAAATGAAAACGCAAAACATGTTTTAATTTGATTACGATTTGATTGTAAGCAACCACTCAGGTTAGCTCGATACCAAAGACAGGCAGACACACACAGACATACAAACAAAAAGTTAACTAATTTGTTTTCTAAAAATTAATTATTTAACACTTTTCAGCACCATTGAAGACGCAACACAAAAACCACACAGCCATCCGGACAGTCAGAATACCAGCCAGCCATCCAGCTAGACTTAAAAGTCATAGAGACAAATCGTCAATGGCCATTCATAATAGCCAACCTCTCCTCTGTGTTAGCGGGTTTTCAAAACGGTTCTTAAACAATTTATTTTTATTATTTTTCATTTCATTATATCTTGCGGTGTTTTGAGTGTCTCTTCTGTGTCGCACTGGGGGCACTTAAAACAAAAAATAATAATAGACAAATGTTTTTTTCTCTGTTTTGTTGGTTTAAATAAATTCCCACAGATCAATAGAGGTTGGGAAAAACTCTCAACCGGTATTCACATATTTTACAAGAGTTTATTTTTTTGTTATTGTTGTCGAAAAAACAAAAATTGACATCAGAATGTCAGTGATTTGAGGAAATACCTTGAAAAATAATCTCTTTTGCATCTTAGGGATTGTGTGGGTGATGTGTGCGGAAGGTGGGTTAAAATTGTTTAGAAATTAATTGAAAGAAATGTTACGATAAATCTCCAATTTTGAGGCCTATATTGTAGCGATATATGATAAAGTTACCGATTTCTTTTGTCTGGAGACCTATAGTAAAATTCGATGCACAATATTTTCTTCTTTAGCATTACTACCCAAAATCGAAGTTTTATTAAAGATTTGGGCATTTTTTCAAAACCTTATCGAAAAATCGACTAACAATTCATCTCCCTATTTTGACAAATTTTAAAGTAATTTTTTAGTAATATATATTGCCGCTTTAGATTTCATTTGTTCGGAGACCCATAGTGAAATTTTCTGGAGAATATTTTCTTCTTCAACTTCACTACCCAAAACCGAAGTTTTATTGAAGATTTGAGCATATTTTCATAACCTTATCGAAAAATTACCTAAAAATTCATTTCACTTTTTTGGTAAATTTCGAAGTGATATTTTTGTTAAATATATTACAGCTTTTGATTTATTTTATTCGGAGGCCTATAGTGAATTTCGATGCAGAATATTTTCTTCTTTAGTATCACTACCCAAAATCGAAGTTTTATTGAAGATTTGGGCATATTTTCAAAACCTTATCGAAAAATTACCCAAAAATTCATTTCACTTTTTTGGTAAATTTCGAAGTGATAGTTTTGTTAAATATATTACAGATTTTGATTTCGTTTGTTCGGAGGCCTATAGTGAAATTCGATGCAGAATATTTTCTTCTTTAGTATCACTACCCAAAACTGAAGTTTTATTGTAGATTTAGGCATATATTTTAATTTTCAAAACCTAATTTAAATTTTGAGTTACTTACTTACTTAGCTGGATTGTGACAGAACTTTGGTTCCATAAGCCGAGATTAGAAAAGATTTCCAGGCACGTCGGTCTTTTGCGCACTTTTTCCAATCAGAAAGACCATTTTCAGCAATGTTGTCATCGACTTGATCTTTCCATCGTATTCGTGGCCTTCCTCTTCTGCATGAACCATCGCTTTTATATGCCTCCTGGGCTGGGGCATCTTCATCCATTCTCACAACATGATCTAGCCAACGTAGTCGCTGCAGCTCAATACGTCTAACAATGTCGATGTCCGAGAATAGCCGGTACCCCTCATGGTTCATTCGACGGCGATATTCACCGTCACCGGCCCATAGATCTTTCGGAGAATTTTTCTCTCAAACACTCCAAAAGCTGCCTCATCTGCTTGCGTAAGTACCCATGCTTCAGATCCTTATAACAGCACGGGTAGTATCTCAGCGTCTTGTAGAATGTGAGTTTGGTCTGGCGGGAGGTGGCCTTGCTTTTGAGTTGTTTGCTCAATACCATAGTAGCATCGGTTGGCCATCACTATCCTTCTCCGAATTTCAAAACTGATGTCATTCGTTTTATTTATGGCAGGGTACCAAGATATATAAAATCTTTGACTACCTCGAAGCTGTAGTTCTCAAGTTCCACAGTTGGTCCGTTGGTCTACTGGACGCGTCTTGCGCGTTGATACCATCAGCTTGGTCTTCTCGCCGTTTACTGCCAGACCCACATTGGCAGACTCCTTCTCAATTTTGTTCAAAGGTGACTGTTACCGCTCTCAATGTTCGACCCATTATGTCGATGTCATCGGCGTAGGCGAGTAACATGTATTGTTGGGTGTACAGAGTACCATTTCTGTTCACCTTTGCCTCTCGTATGACCTTTTCCAGCAGGATGTTAAAAAGGTCACACGACAAACTATCACCTTGTCTCGTTCGGTATTAAAGGGCTCCGAGAGGTTCTCTCCGACTTTAACTGCTGAGCTTGTGCCTGTTAAAGTTATGCTGCATAGCCGAATTAATTTTGCAGAAATGCCAAACGCAGACATGGCTTTATACAACTCTGAACGGATAGTGCTGTCGAATGCGGCTTTATAGTCGACAAATAGGTGGAATGTGTCGATGTGTTTTTCGTGTTTTTTCCAGGATTTAGCGCAGAGTGAAAATCAGGTCAATGGTGGATTTGCCAGGCCTGAAGCCACATTGGTACATTGGCTTCAGTCGTTCACATAGCACACTTTATAGCACTTTATATGCGATGGGAAGGAGACTTATTCCTCTATAGTTGGCACATATCATCTTGTTTCCTTTTTGTGCACGGGACACAGGATGCAGAGGTTCCAATCATTGGGCATGCTCTCCTCTAGCCAAATTGTACTAATCAGCTGGTGCATGCTCCTTACCAGCATCTGACCACCAGTTTTGAATAGTTCGCCTTGTAAGCCATCGGCACCTGCTGCTTTATTATTCTTCAGCCGATTAATTGATATTCTGACCTCATCTTGGCTAGGTGGTATATACTCTATACCGTCATCTATTATTGGTTCTGGCGTATCCTCTCCACCGCTACTATTTGATACCAGAAGTTTTTCACAAAATGCTCCTTCCAGATCCTCAGCACGCTGTTTATAACTGTCACCAGGCTTCGTTCTTTATCTCTACAGGAGGATGTACCTACTCAAAAGCCTTCGGTTTGGTGTTTTACCCGTTGGTAGAATTTTCGGACTTCATTCTGATTCCTGTACATCTCGATTTGCTCACGCTTACGTATTTCTTGTTCTTTCTTCTTTTTTCTGAAAATACGTTTCTCCTCTCTCCTTTTCTCTCGATAGTTCTCCATCGCATTACGTATTGCTACTGTTCGCAGGGTTGCCCTATACGCTGCGTTTTTCACATCAATAGCATTACGACACTCCTGATCGTACCATGGATTTCTTGATGGTGGTCTTTGGTGCCCAAGTTTTGCTTTTGCTGCAGTTTGTAGGGACAAGGGGTTACTCGTTGAGCGGAGTAGGCCTCGGCTATCTGTTGTGTTTGCAGCTTTTCGACGTCAAATTTCCGTGTTACATTAGATCGCACCTTTGCTGCTACATTAAGACGGGTGCTTACCATGGCTGCCACAAGGTAATGGTCCGAATCGATATTCGCTCCTCGGATCGATCGGACGTCTAAAAGACTGGATGAATGCCTTCCGTCTATCACAACATGATCGATTTGATTTTTCCAGAAGTTTTTGAAAATGCTCCTTCCAGATCCTCAGCACGCTCTCTGTATCTGTCACCAGGTTTCCTTCTTTATCTCTACAGGAGGATGTACCTACTCAAAAGCCTTCGGTTTGGTGTTTTACCCGTTGGAAGAATTTTCGAACTTCATTCTGATTCCTGTACATCTCGATTTGCTCACGCTTACGTATTTCTTGTTCTTTCTTCTTTTTTCTGAAAATACGTTTCTCCTCTCTCCTTTTCTCTCGATAGTTCTCCATCGCATTGCGTGTTGCTATTGTCCGCAGGGTTGCCCTATGCACTGCGTTCTTCATATCAGTAGCATTACGACACTCCTAATCGTACTACGGATTTCTTGATGGTGGTCTTTGGTACCCAAGTGTTGCTTTTGCTGCAGTTTGTAGGGACAAGGGGTTACTCGTTGAGCGGAGTAGGCCTCTGCTACCTGTTGTGTTTGCCTTTCGACGTCCAATTTCCGTGTTACATTAGATCGCACCTTTGCTGCTACATTAAGACGGGTGCGTACCATGGCTGCCACAAGGTAATGGTCCGAATCGATATTCGCTCCTCGGATCGATCGGACGTCTAAAAGACTGGATGAATGCCTTCCGTCTATCACAACATGATCGATTTGATTTTTCCAGAAGTTTTTGAAAATGCTCCTTCCAGATCCTCAGCACGCTCTCTGTATCTGTCACCAGGTTTCCTTCTTTATCTCTACAGGAGGATGTACCTACTCAAAAGCCTTCGGTTTGGTGTTTTACCCGTTGGAAGAATTTTCGAACTTCATTCTGATTCCTGTACATCTCGATTTGCTCACGCTTACGTATTTCTTGTTCTTTCTTCTTTTTTCTGAAAATACGTTTCTCCTCTCTCCTTTTCTCTCGATAGTTCTCCATCGCATTGCGTGTTGCTATTGTCCGCAGGGTTGCCCTATGCACTGCGTTCTTCATATCAGTAGCATTACGACACTCCTAATCGTACTACGGATTTCTTGATGGTGGTCTTTGGTACCCAAGTGTTGCTTTTGCTGCAGTTTGTAGGGACAAGGGGTTACTCGTTGAGCGGAGTAGGCCTCTGCTACCTGTTGTGTTTGCCTTTCGACGTCCAATTTCCGTGTTACATTAGATCGCACCTTTGCTGCTACATTAAGACGGGTGCGTACCATGGCTGCCACAAGGTAATGGTCCGAATCGATATTCGCTCCTCGGATCGATCGGACGTCTAAAAGACTGGATGAATGCCTTCCGTCTATCACAACATGATCGATTTGATTTTTCGTTGTTCGATCGGGAGAAATCCCAATGATCTTGTGTATATCGGAAAGCTTGAATCTGGTGCTGCTAACTACCATGTTGTTTGCTGCTGCGAAGTCAATCAACCTCATGCCGTTGTCTGATGTTTCTTCATGGAGACTGAATTTTCCGACGGTGAAAGATATTTTCCCTTCCGATCTTTGCATTAAAATCTCCTAGCAGAATTTTAATGTCATGGCCAGGGCAACGGTCATATGCTGTTTCTAGGCGCTAGTAAAATATGTCTTTGGCCTGTTCATTTTACCTTCGGTCGGAGCATGGGCGCAAATGAGACTGATATAGAAGAACTTCGCTTTTATACGGATTATAGCAATTCGCTCATCTACTGGAGTGAATCTGAAGACGAGGACGTTTATTCTCCTCTTAACCATAAATCCGCAACCAAATTCATGTCTCTAATCATCTGATTTACTTAAGCCAGTCCGTTTCCATCGCATTTCCTATAAGGCAATAATATCGGCTTAGTACTTCTTGAGTACATCTGTCAAGGCGAACATTGTGCCTGTTTTGTACAACGGGCGCACATTCTAAGTGCAGATTCCCAGATCGTGGCCCTTAATACGTTTTCGGGGGTGGTCAACATTAGGGGGGTATGATTTACTTTTTCTTTGCTTTTTCGTAGTAGGTGGGGTTTTCCGAGAGTGGGCAACTAACCCGACGCCTCAACCCATTTTTTTATAGTTCTTATGGGTGAACTCGCGGCACATATTAGCTCACTATGTTGTTGTTGTAGCAGCCCTATTGCTTTTACACAATGGGCTGAGGTGACAGACGTTGGCCGAGTAAGACTCGGGTCGTTTCGGATCGTAGACCCCTCTGTCGTGGAAACGATTAGCTCACTATTTCATCGGGTGATGAAAATAGCTGCCCAGGTGGCATCGCGGGCAGGTCAGTGTCCACAATTGAGATAAAAGAGGGACCAAGATAAGCCTGGGCTTCGCCATGTTAAAGCCAATCAGAGCCGTTGCTTGGTATCTATTATCCCCTACGCCACCTAATTTAAATTTTGAGTATGAAGATTTAAATCGGAATCCTCGTAAGTCGAATAGGCGGAGGTCACACTCAATTGCTCTCTTCCCTTCTCTTTAGAAATTCTTTTGCGTTTTTTGTAATTCTTCTACATTCCAAAGCCCTTTTGTATTGGACCACAATTCTCGTTCCGATTCTTGTAGCTTAGTGTCATCGCTTATTCGATATAGTAACCTTAATACGTTTGTATGTATATCTCCTAGTTGGTATTTACAACAAAACTTGTCTTGTAAATGTTGACATTAAGAAACAATGTTGTTATTTTTAAGATTTTGAATGAATACAGCCCCGGCTACAATCTGGAAAAATTTATAAATATTCAATAAGAATAATAAAAAAAATCAAATAAGAAAAGAACCCAAACCAAAACAACAATAGCAACTTACTACTTCCAACAGAAATACCTTCAGACGCGGTTGATTTCTATGTCTTGATGGGAAGTAAAGGTGCTGGCGATCATGATGGTGATGATGACGATGCTGCTGCTGCTTCTTTTCTGGAAAGTATTCAACTTGATACTTGAGATACTGCTTGTTCTTGTTGCTGCCTCTAAGCTTCTTTCTTTCGTTCGGAGGGGTTTTTTACATGATGTTCGTTGCCAACAAGCACCCATTAACTGGATATCCCCCCTTCTTCGGCTTAGTTAAGTAGATATTCATAGTTATGGAATCTCATATAATATGGTTACGAAAGACCAGCATTCCTTCTTTGCCTTCACTCTGACCCGTCGTCATCTTTCTCGCTCAGCCTCTCTCTCTATATGAATCTGCATATGTAAACTTGGTTTCATTATAATTTTCTTTATTGTTATTATTATTATGAGTTGTTGTTGTTTTTGTTGTTCGGTTTTTATACTTATGAAATTTTCGTTTTCATAAATATCATCATCGTCAGCATTAAAAAATACACCAGCAACAACAACAAATAGCACACAAATAATGATAAGTAATAAGAAAATAGCCGAAGGGAGATTCTTACATTCTTCTCACAATAAGAACAACAAGCACAGGCAACAACAACAACAAGAAATCCATTTCATGCTGTGTCGAAGAAGGTATGCGCAAAAAAAAAACGCCACACGTTTATTCATCATTGCAGAGATGGGAAGGTGTATATTGATCCACGGCCTGTGCGGAGCAGAACTGAATGCTAACGAACGTGTCCACAGGTTGCGGGTATTGGAAAGTCCAAGATTATTCATTGGGAGTGGTGAATTTAAATACAAAGTCGCGGACAATAAGCGGGCCCTGGGAAAGAGTCTCGGAGGAGATGACCGAGTGCCTATGATCCCAGGAGTGACGGGGAGAGAAGTGTGTCTCCAAATATCCAATTCTCAGGTCTTATGTCACTTCCTTCATAAGTGGCCTCCTTAACGCTTGGGTGTTAGGCCCATCAGTGTTTACGGTTTGCCGTCAGGGCCCCGACTGTATTTGAACGGAGCCTTGTTGATACCTGGTCGCATTCCTTCCTATGTGGCCTCCTTAACGCTAGCGTGTTAGGCCTGTCAATGTTTACGGTTTGCAGTCAGAGTCCCGACTTTATTCGAACGGAGCCTTGTTGATACCTGGGCGCATCAATAATTTTGTTCAGGTTTAGCTGCCGAGAGCTTATCATGGTAAGAGGCTATGCCTGACCTCAAGTCCTCATGTCAAAAAACGTTCTATTGAGCCGATTTTTAAACGCAATGGTGTTCCAGACGATAACATCCAAGCGGATACTGCATCGACAACATTTGGTTGAATCGATGAACGAATATTTTTGATCTTCTCCTCCTCATAATGGAGTTCCACTGATGTCATGAGGAGACACTGCATTCTGTTAGGTCTAAATGTTCTTCCACTGCGTGTCACTGATGTCATGAGGAGACACGTTGTTATAGTTCTCAGTACGGCATTCTGTCATTCCAGGTCTTAATGTTCTCCCACTACGTATCTCTTACATTCGCAATCCACATTGGTGCCGCATAGCTTATCACTGATCAACGTATTTCTTTGCCGGTCAGTGACTTGAGGATTTTGATCCTTGCACAGACGATTTAAAGCAGCTGACGATTGGAATCTGTTCTCGGTCGATGATTGTGTTCAGCGGGAGTTTCATTGCAGCCGACGAAATGGTGAACTGAGAATCACTTACATTCGGAGACACCTTGTTTTAGTTCTCAGTGAGGCATTCTACCAGGTCTGAATATTCTTCCACTGCGTATCACTTACATTCGCAATCCTCATTGGTGCCGCATAACTTACCACTGATCGACATATTTCTTTGTCGGTCAGTGACTTGAGGATTTTGATCCTGCACAGACGCTTAAAAAAGCTGAAGATCGAAATCTGTTCTCGGTCGATGATTGTGTTCAGCGGGAGCTTAAGTGCAGTCGGCGAAATGGTGAACTGCGAATCACTTACATTCGCAAAGCACACTAGCACCGCATTACTTACCACTGACCGACCTATTATTTTATATAAGATAAACCAGGTCTCCTCCTGCCTGGCATCGACTTGAGAATCTTGTTCCTTGCGTCAAAAAACTGACGAACTGTATACCCACCATCCTTGGGTAATTGGTGGTCGGAATAAGTTCTCGATCGACAATTGTGTTCAGCGGAAACTTCACTGAAGACGTGGAAATGGTGAACTTCGTAAGACTTACATTCGCAAACTACATTGGCGCCCCATTACTTACCTTTGACTGGCCTATTATTTTATAAGAGATCAAAGAGGGCTACTTGTCTCGTCCTGCTGGTTAGCTACTTGAGGATCCTGTTCCTTGCACAAACGATTTGAAAAGACTGACGATCGACGAGCGTTATACCCAATATTCTGGGATAATTGGTAATCGGAATCTGTTCTCAATGGACGATTATGTTCAGTAGGAGCTCCATTGCAGCCGTCGAAGTGTGAATGAAATCCGCAAGATCAGCTTTCTAGACGTATAACCTCTTACATATGGCATCAGTAATACTGTCTGATGCCATGATCGTACACTCATCCGCATACATTAGATCGCTATGACGGCTTCCGGTGGTTGCAAACTTCATGGGGAACCCCCTGTTATGCTCTTAATGTCTTCGGCTTTCTGTTTCTGCCTTCCACATATGACTAGCATCCTCATGTTTATTATCCTTCCCTCTGTCCTAAAAACATGAAACGGTTGACGGCATCTAAGGCCTTCGATATGTCAAAAACCACCATTACTGCTGGGTCGCAAGGTCTTTTCGGTTCGGTGAATTTGGAATATCAGAAATCACCTCAAATTTAGGTTTCTGAAATCTTTGTCAGATTGGCATGATTGATGGAATCGAAGGCCTCGATAGGTTAAGAGACAACATAATTGTTCCGTCTATTCCGGCGGTGGCTGTGGAATAACAGAAAAGTAGAGGTTGAACTGTTCCGTAGAAATCACCCCTCAATGTGAACATCTTGTCCCAATCTACGGGTCTTCGACTTCATGTTTCTGAATTCCACGGGCGTTCAAAATATGTAGTTGATAATCCATTGTTTCGACAACTTCCGGAGGCTATTCTTCTCTATGTCTTCGAATAACGTGGTATGACTGACGGTATCGGACGCCATAAAAATATAAAAAAAGGCATCGCACCTGTTCGGTTGGACGGCATGTTCGAGCTACGTGACTTGGAATATCAGAAATGTAGAGGTTGATTAGTTCCGAAGAAAGCACCACCCGGGTCTTCTTCAACACACATGATTATCCAATTTTTCAAATATGGCCGAGGTTGGTCTTCTCTATATCTTCGAACAGATTGGCACGGTTGACGGTATCGAAGGTCTTCTGATAGATCAAAGGCGTTCCGTCCGGGTCATCCTACCTACTATACAGGCTTCAAAAATGTGTGACTGGCTAACGGCAAATTGAGGATTTATGTTAAGATCTAAATTTATCCAGTAGCATAAACATTACCATAGATATTCCGTTCGGGACCAATACTTTAACATTTACTAGTACAAATCACCTTGGAACCTAGATAAGGGTTCCGACATATATGTGGTTCATTATCCCTTTTCTGAAGTGAATTCCTTTGCCTTCTGGAGTGAATGTCTCTATTATTGGGTATATTTTCCATTTTTTTATTTCCTCACAATTTTTCTATGCAAATCCCACTTCCCATCTCTGGGTGAAGGTACAATATATCCAGCTTAGTTGTTTTTTTCTGTTAATAACAACGACCTCTCAGTCACAGCATCATTCTTGGTAGTGTGGCTCATAGACTGCAACAGCAAGCGGTGAAGCAACCGGTGGTGGTATTAATCAGAACCACACACTGACCGCATCAATGGCAACGAGAAGAGTAGACAAGTTAAAGGCGATACCACGGACCACCAAACTCTGTGGAGAGGGGAAAAAATCTTAGGTTTTTTTCCTGATGTTCTGGGATGGTGGATAATAACAAGTTGCCGTCTTCGTCGTCATCATCGTCATTGGTATCGGCATCAACGTGATCGTCGTCATCATCACAAATATGCCGCAACGAACGGCAACGTTTTACGCGAAAAACAACAATCCAATGAATTGAAATTGAATGTGGGGAATGGAATGGCAAGGAAGGCGCAAAAAAACGAAAGAACCACCGAACGAGCCAACCAGCCAGTCAGCCGGTTCAGTTCGTCGGTTAAGGCAATATAATTGAAATTCCACATTGCTGGTTTTTCAGGTTGTCGAGTTTGCCTCGCGTCGTGCTGGCGCAAGGTTTGACAGAGAATAGCCTGCTGAACTCGGAATCGGAATCGTTCATGCAACATCTAGTTTTGTTGTCTCTTATCGAACATGTTTGAATGGCAGCATTTTTTTATTTTAAAAATTTAATGTCAGTTAGGTTTGTTGCAATTCTTGGCAATAAAAAAGAGGCGCTCGTGGTAGAAAGAAGGGTGAAAGGTGGTATTTGAAAGAAAGAAAGAAGTAGAAACAACATTTTGTGAATGAATGTTTAGGTTTTGGCGCGTCGATCTCTGCAGGAACCCCTTTAAAAAAATCATTCATCCCTTAAAGCATGTCTACATTTTACCCATTTGATCGTAAAAGGTATTCTGGAAGGTCATGTAAGACAATTAAGGACCTTGAGCCTTTATACCATTCATTTGAAAGTAAAATCAGAACTCTCCAGAAGCCTCCTCACTGTTCCGCCTTACTTACCTCTAACCGACCTATTACTTTATAAGTGTCCAAGATCCTCAAGTAACTAGTCTCCTGCCGACCAGTTACTTGAGGATCTTGGACAGACAACTTGAAAAGGCTGACGATCATTACACTCAATATCCTTGAGTAATTCGTGGTCGAAATCTGCTCTCGATCTACGATTATGTTCAGTGGGAGATTCATTGCAGCCTTCGAAGTGGTGAACTGCATGGTTGTGGATTTCCATGCATATTTTTAGAGTACAGACCGTGCAACCGAACATTTATGGTGGCCCTTAACCTATCGAAAGCCTTCGATACCTTCAACAATGACAAATTGTTTGAGAACGGCGAAAATTACAACCTTCGGCCGCGTTTGAAATATTGGGCGCCAGTCCTAAGTGGAATTCAAAAGTAAAAATCCATTGAGTGAAACAGAAAGTTGTGGGAACTTTCTGTTTCACTACGGTGATTTCTGCGGAGCTATTCTGATATTCCACAAGCACCGAACTGAATCAAGACAAACCGAGCAATCCTACAGTAATGTTTGCCCTTGACCCATCGACAACCATGCCAAGCTGACAATACCGACAACCATGCCAAGCTGACAAAGAAAATACCAACGTCTGACCGAGTTTGAAACATTGGATATAGGAAAGCAGGAAGTCGAAGACCAATAGAGTGAAAAGGAGGGAGTTCCCTAAGGTGGGTTGAATTCGTCGGAACTGTTTAACGTCTATCTTTCTGATATCCCACAAACACCGAACTAAAACTGAACAGACAGTGCAACTTAACATTTATGATGGCTCTTAACCTATCGAAGACCTTTAATACCGTAAGTCATGCCAAATTGTTCGAGAACATGGTGAAGACAAATCTCCGGCCGTGTTTGAAACGTTGGAAAATCAACTATATGTTTGGACGCCGATCATATGTGGAATTCAGAAACAGGAAGTCTAAAGTCTTTTAAGTGAAACTAAATTCGCTATAGAGCGGAAGGAAGTTCGCCTCCAGCTTTCCGATACTCCAGAACTACCGAATTGAAGCAACGAAGGGGAACATTTTTGGCGATTCTTGACCTATCGAAGCCCTTCGTTTCTGTCAACCATACCAAGCTGTACGAGGACATAGAGAAGACAAATTTTGGATAAACAATAATATGTGTGGACGCCAATTTTACATAAAACTCAGAACAAGAAAGTAAAAGACCCGTAGAGTGAAAGGCGAAACTTTTTTGACTTATCGAAGCCCTTTCGTTTATGTCAACCTAATATAATCAATTATATGTATGGATGCCAATCATATGTGGAATTCAGAAACAGGAAGATGAAGAAGCGTTGTGTGAAACATGGAGGGAGTTCTCCATGTTGGGGTGATTTCTACAGGAGCTATTCAACCTAAATCTCTTTCTGCTACCGAAAATTTATGGTTGCTCTAGACATATCGGTGCTCTTCGATATTGTTAACCATAAAAAAATTTTCGAGGACATAGAGAAAACCAACCTCTTATCATAGTTCAGTAACAGGATGCTCCATAGAGTGGCACAGGACATTTCCGAAAAGGGGAGCCTTTCACAACCACCAGACGGCATAGAGATCGTAATGTGTGTGCGAACGGTGGTACGAATATGACGTCGGCTCCTATTATTGATGATATATGTGAGAGGATAAATGTCTAACATAGCTGACGTCTTGTGAATTTGTTTCATCTGAGGAATCCGTAATTCTCTATGGACTCTTTTCACCACCTGAAATGAAGCTTCCGCCGAACATAATGGTCGATGGAGAGCAGATTCCGGCTACCAACTACCCCAATATATTGAGTATTCGACGTTCGATAGTCTTTTCAAATCCAATACTATTTGCGCTAAGCTGAGAAGTAGAAACAAAGTTCTCACATCGCTGACCAAGTGCTGCCGGCAAGGATACCTAATTGACCTCTTATAAAGCAATAAGTCTGGCGGTCAATAAGGTCTTCTTGTCGGCAACTTTTTGCTGCAGTAAACTCAAGCTTACGGGATGGTTTCATTTCTGGGATCAAGTCTGTTCCCGAAAAGAAACCTCACAATTCTCTGTGCAGACTAAAAACATATGTGTCCGAGTTCAAATCCCAGGAGTAGGAAAAATTCTGGCAAAGTTGTTCTTGAATACTAAACAAGTAACCATGTATAGATTACAGCAAGGATTTCAACCTTTACAAACAAAATGCAAGTTTTTTTCTAGACAACGATAGATGACAGCAGAACCATTAACTAGGGCAGGTTACAGCAAGGATCCCAACCACAAAATAATTTCAAAGTACTTTTCGAATATTTGTAAAAAGATCTCCCTCCAGAGAAAATTCATTCGAAGCTCCCACATCATTCTAAAACCACCACGGCATCAACAGAGGAAACCCGCAACAATGAATAAGCAAGGATCCCAACCATAGCACAAACTTTAACGGGGCTTTGTCACTAGACAACGATAGATGGCTGTCCTATCGCCTGGTAAAGGCTGCAAGGATCCCAAATTCTACAAAAATATTCTAGGATGTTGTGTTTCTAGGCAAACAATAGATGACAGCCTCATCACCAAATATTGGCTTCTTCAAGGCTCTCAACATTAAGGGCTCTCAAAAATTCAAGGTGACGTTGTTTCTAGGCAACGATAGATGACAGGCCTATCGTCTGGTAAAGGCTGAAGGATCCCGAACTCTACAAAAAGATTCTAAGAGGATGTGCTTTTAGTCAAAAACCACAAAATTCGCTCAATGTGGTTTTCAAATATTTGTAAAAAGAATCCCCATACCTACGAAATGCATCCGAAGGTGCACAGGCGTTCTAAAACCCACTTCGGCATGAATAGAGGAAAGTAGCAGTACTGAATAAGCAAGGATCCCAACCATAGCACAAAATTTATGGAGGCGTTGTTGCTAGGCAACAATAGATGGCAGTCGTATTAAGGATTCCAAACTCTGCAACAAATTGAAGGAGGTTGTGCTCAGCCCCATCACCAAGTATAGTCTACAGCAAGGATTTTAACCTCTACAAAAATTCATGGTGACGGTGTTTCTAGGCAACGATAGATGGCAGCCCATTACCTAGCCTAACTACAAAGGACCAAAATACGAATTCTTGGAACTAATTCTGATAAATTAAGGTTTTTTTGTTGGATTTAATAGTTGGAACTTATTCTGCTCACCCTATTTTGGAAATATAAAAATATCTATTTTTGTATATTGTTCTCTCTGATATCAGCAGGGCTTTTCTAGGGTTTGAAAAGCCCTGCTGATATTTAATAAATATTAAATATTAAAATATCCTTAGTACTAGTATCTAATATAAAATTAAAAGAAAATTGAGCTTTAAAAAGGTTCACAAAGTTAGAGTCATCAGTCTGTCAATGGCGGGACAGTCACTTCGAATAACATCTGTATCATCAACAGCCAT
>NW_026883221.1:0-45102 GCF_032173495.1 Musca vetustissima | reverse complement strand
TTGAAGGACCTGGAGGATGATTTGTTGGATTTGGAGGATGTTGGACCAGTACTTATATTAAGTAAAGGATTCTGTGAATCTTGGAACAAATTCCGAGTATTGCTACGTGTATTGTATGCCCTAGACATAGCTCCTCGGCCTCTTGATTTCTTTTGGGTATTTCTATTACTTTGAGGGGGTTTTGGAGCCGAAATGTACGTGCGAAGCTCGCTAAGTTCACATGTACGTTTACACGTTGGACATGTAGGTGATGAAGCTAACGATGTCTCAATGCAAAGCCTATGGAATGCATGAGAACAAACACTAATGACTAGGCAGTCTTGTCCTTCATCTAAGGATTCGTTACATATCTGACAAACTGAAGAAAATGCGGCCGTTGAAGCAACCGTGTTTGGTTCCTCTGGCTGAGGTGACTGAGACGACTCTGCCATGATTTAAAGTGAAATAAATAATGACTTAAAAAAAAATATATTCGTATATAAACGAATAGAAGTAAGTGTGGTAACTTCCAATTAACCAAAGCGAGTATGTGGAGAGAAAATATAAAAAGGTTTATCTAATCTAAAGAATAGATAACAATTTGCGGAATATAATCAATACAAATTGCTTCTATATAGATTAATAAAAATGGTAACGTTTCTTGCATGTAAATGGGAATAAAAGAGGAGGAGTGAAAGGCAACGACTAATATAATTATAAAAATTGGGCTATGAAGTTATGGATAGATTCAATATTACTGGAAATTTGGACACACCAGCTAAGGTATTTTAATATTCTTCGCTCATACTCCTAATGATATTCGGTCATTTGTCGCATCAGCAATCAAAAGATATCCTAAAATATATCAGGTGCTGATATCTTAGTTCACAAATATCCAGTTAATATAAAATCTATGCAAAACTTTCTGAGAAATAAATATTAAATTACAACATTCCAATAAATCCTGAAAAGGTTGTCAGCAAGCAAATGGTCGGCTAGATCGAAGTTAACTTCAATCTGCTGAAAATCCTAATAAGCCCTGATAACTATTCAAAATCTAATGTCCTGCAATAAGAGAATATTTGCATTCTCATGTTTAATGAAATCTAGGAATGAAAATTTAGAGCCGAAAAAGACAGGGAAAATATCTTCTCGGGCCCCACGTTGGGCGCCAAATTCTGTAATGGACACGAATATGATTCGTAGAATGCAAATTTTTAAAGGTTCTAGGCATTCAGGAGAATGGTATGAGGTAGAACGGTGGGAGCCTTTTATTCCCTAGCTTCAGTCGGGTGGGGGAGTTCTTGTTCGCCTCAAAACCAAAACCATGTTTCCACTACGTCCTTATTATAGACTCCCTAATTTAGTTAATGGAAAAAATTAAAGAAATTGGAAAAAAATAAAACAATATACCCCACAATAAAAAACCATGAATTTATACTGAAGTGCGGATATCAGTCGAAACCCTATGTTAAAATCTACTTTCAGATGATATTGAAAGGATACCCCTCTTAACCCTCGCCAACCTTTATTCTACGGGGAATTAAAATTTTATGTAGAAACCCTAATACTCTGTCACTCCTGATCTCTAACCCATGGTATGCAAGGAAACGTATAAATTATTTAAGGATTCATTTTGGAAAGACTATATTTTATTCATGACATATTATAATTATAAATTATGAAAATATTAAATTTATATAGGATAACAATTATTATGAAAAAATATTTCACAGAGGATGTAGATACAGTAATAATACGATATATAATAATTCAAATATCATCATCATTTAAATTCAATTTAAGACTCAATTAATTAAATTTAAAAAAAAATATTTTATTTAACTTTGAAATATTATGTATATTATTGAATTTCAAACCAAATAAATATTAATTCATAGGTCCCTAATGGGTTAATGTATTCTTAAATAACATAATGTTCGATAAAGGTAGAGATAAAATATATCATGCTACATATTTTTTTAAGATGATATAGCAATGAGAAATAACATACAGATATGTAACACAACATGTGATATTATTTAAGAAAGAAGAGAATGCTACTCTTTTGTTAAGCTCTTACATTCGTCTGTATGTTGTTGCTCATGCTTTGTGTCTAACTCGCACTGATCAAAATAAACAAACAAAATCAATAATGTAATGTATGTACACATATGTGTACATTTATTTTCGTTTTTTTGCTTACCCCTTTATCCCGTCATGCTGAAGGCCTCCACTCACGAACTGGATGCGGGTGTACTCTCTTTTTCTTTCGAGAGTTTTTAGCTAATGGAGGAGAATTTTAGTTATGTGATTTTGGTTTTGTTTTGATCAATGAATCTTGTTGTTTTTTCCTTTTCTTTTTATCAATGAAGGTGGTTTTTGTTACAATTATTCTTTTTTTTCTATTCTGATTTTATATTAATAGTAAAACGTGTTAGATATTATTTGAGGTGGGGAAGAATCCTCACCTAAATTATTGGTTTATCATATTTAATGTGAAATTTGTTTCTTCTTTAGATAATTTAAATATATATGATGATGGTTTAATGAAATATACAAAATGAATAAAACATAGTTAGGATGGTACGTATAAGTACAAAATTCACATAATTTTTGAAACAAATTTAAAGATTTTGTGTGGTTTTATCTTTATGGAATAAGAATATTTTTCGAACTTTCTGTATAAAATATTATTATGAACTTTTAATGTTTTAGTCAACTTGATGATGTAAAGTAAACTGCTTCAGATTCATTTGACCTCTACCTGGGCTTACTGTGACTAAGTTCGTCTGGAATTTGTTGAAGCTTTGGCTGTTAGCTCAAGATTTGATTTGGAGACTGGAATGGATTGCTCAGCTTTATACAACTGGGTACCTTCTGTGCATTAACATCTGGCAGTTGTGTTGAAAAGCATATGTTGCTGTGGGCTTAATCTCGGATACCTGTGTTGGATGTTGACTTTTAAGGTGGTTTTGGTGAAATCTTCGAACGTTGATGAAATGGAGTCCACTTGCACCGCACGAGATTTTCGTTGATTCAGAACACGTCTTGGATTTTTAGAAGAAACTTCCTAATGACGAAGTTAAAAGCTTCTTGCTTTTGTTTTCTTCCAACTAGATTTTGCCAATGTTAACCTTAATTGTTTGTAGCTGGTAATATGAGCGAATTGGAGTAAGTGTTCTGGCGTTATTTTGTCGCTTTTTATCATCCGATTTAAAAAAAAAAATAAATGTTTGTATCGGATGTATCACTTCTACTTTTGCAATTTTTTATGAAAAATGTTTAATTCAAGTTCTGATTCTTTAGATAATTGTGAAACTTTACAACTTTAATGTTTTTGGAACTTTACGACTTTAGTGTTCGAAGGTTGAATTAAAAAGAGGAAGTTGCTAGGCTTGGCAGAAAATGATATAGCCTCATTTCGAGAATGATAGTCTGATGTTCAAAGCAAAATTTCAAATCTGCTAGAACGATTGTGATTGAAATCGAAATAGCCCACTAGAACATTGATAATAAAAGGGTTGCCAATTTGAAAATAAAATATATTTTTACTAAAAAATAATTAAGAAAGTAGAAAATTCTAATTAAAATTATATATTTTTTCTAAATATATATTTTTTAATAGGAAAATATATAGATAAATAAAACTGTATATGAAATTTTCCCTTAATGGGTACCTCAATCAAGTAGGTGTACTGAACATACCTTCCGATACTTGACCTGACTGAGGTTCCGTTGTTATCGATCGAAGGCATAGACCAAAACAAAAAGTGTAAAGAACAAAACGAAAGAAATTATTAAAGTCGGAATATCTAAAAAGAAGTGCGGAAACTTTCTGTAAGCAAATTCCATATTTTTTTAACTTATTTTTGTTGATCGATCCAAATTCCAGAGACGTATTAATGAGGAGGGATCACCTATATATGAAGGTATGGATGTCGTAAAAACCCAACATCGATATACATTTTGAGATTAGCTCTCAAATACTTCATGGTCACTAGTGAGTGTTTATTTTTGTTAACATAATAAATTCATCAAATTTTAATATGTAATTTACAGAATAAATTGAAATTTGAAAGCAAAAAAATATACTGTTCCAGTCAACCCACAGACTAGTAAAAGCCAAGGAAAACTCCAAGAATAGACGAAGCAGCGATCAATAATCTTGAGGAATTGTTTTGGATTATGGATATTTGTTTATCAATTGCAAATGAAAGATGTGCATAAATATTGGACAATGTTTGCTGTTTAATTATTGGTCTAAATTGTTTAGGGTTAATTGGGTAAGGCTTGTGTGGTTTTAATAATCGTCCACTACAAACACCCTCAAGAACCTGAAAATACGACTCTATGCAAAATGTTGCGGCTCTATCTGAATTCGTTTTGAAGCTAGAGTGATTACAACAGACAGACGGATATTTTTAAATCGTCTTAGAATTTTACGCTGATCAAGAATATATATACTTTATAGGGTCGGAAATGATTATTTCGATACGTTACAAACGGAAAAACAAAACTAATATACCCTCCATATTATGGTGGAGGGTATAAAAGGGGGTTATATTGGGACTACCCCTAAAAGGGGACGAAAATTAATAATTTTTGGAAGGGAGATTTGTTAGCATATACGACTACAAAAAACCAAATTACAAAGAATTTCAAGAACCCAAAATTACCGAAAATTAAGGGCTGCCTGAAAAAATTGACCTATATTTATAATTTTTAGTGGAGAGATTTGCTACCCAATAAGAACTCAAAATACTAAATTACAGCCAATTCGGTAGAAAAATGCGATCAAAACCCATAAACATGCCGAAAAATTGTGGTACGCTTATATGGGGGCTATCCGAAAAATAGACCTATAATTTTCTTGGGGAGATGTGCTACCCAATAAGAACTCAAAGTAATAAATTACAGACAATTCGGTCGAAAAATGCGATCAAAACCCTAAAAATGTCGAAAATTGGGGTACCCATATATGGGGGCTATACGAAAAAGTTCACCTATATTTATAATTTAATAATTTTTAGTGAGGAGATTTGCTACCCAATAAGAACTCAAATTACCAAATATCAGCAAATTCGGTTGATAAAATCGCTTAAGAATTTCAAAATATCCAAAATTGAGTGCACCCCTATGTGGTAGCTATGCTTAAACGTGGACCGATATAGCACATCTTCGAACTTTACCAGCCTGCAGACAAAGGACGACTCTTTGCACAATTATGGCAATCTACCTCAATTCGTTCAGACGCTAGAGTGAATACAACAGACAGGCGGAAGGACGGACAGACATTGATGGGTATATTTCCATACATTTTTACGCTGATCAGGAAATATAAATGTATTGAAAAAATAAATGGAAAAATAAAAAAATAAATGAAAAAATCATATTATACATAGCTCATGTCTATATTCGAATGATTATATGAGAATTTTGCACAATTTGGAGGGTATAAAAAGTTCGGGTCGTCGAACTGTATGGAAATTTGCCTGGTTTTTTCAAGAACATTGTACAGATTCAAAATACATTTCAAGGACAACCAATGAATTAATTTGTTTAATTCGTATTTTTTGTTTAGTGGGATTGGTGGTTAAATTACCATAAAGCAGGTAAAATTTAATGCCATTTATTCCTTTGTATTTAATATAGCTACATTTACCCGCATGGAGAAAATGCTAACATTTTCACATTATTAACATATCTCCCATGTTTCTTTACACATATTAAAGACATGTTAACACTTTCCATATGGTAAGTACCAAATCGTGTAGTATGTGTACTTGTCACACTTCAAATGTCTTTGATGCCATTGCCCCTGCCCCTGAATACCTCTATGAATTTCTCTGAAGTCTTTGTCGTTGTTGCCGCCTAACTTAATAGAAAAATGTTTTAATCGTTACAATATTTCATTATCACTTGACAATTTTCCGGTTTTTCTTTCTCAGCTATCTTGGTTATAAGGTTGCTCCCCTTTGTAGCGCTTTGGGGACAACAACAGACAATAATTGTCAGCATCGCCGTCACAGGCACCATCCTCGAAGACAATGTCAGTGTCGATGCCACTTGCGAAGTACGACAATCAACATATTAATGAGTAAATGTCAACAACATCACATTTTGTTTGTGTTGTTGTTGTTGCGAAAAGCAACAGCACATTTCAACTCCCGCACAGCAAATAAATATGAATGAAACTCATTTTCGCCGTCTTCTTCTTTTGTTTTAAAAGATTGACATGTATCATCTTCCGAACATGAAATGTGAGTGTCTTATTACATCACGAGGCTATCATCATGTACAATATGAGGCCCGCATTCAGGATGGAAAATCGACATTTTTAAGTTACATAAAAAGTTTTCATTTAATTTACAAATTAGTTCCGTTCCAGAACCTGAAAGAATCTACTCATTTTACATGTTTTGCAACTTTTTACTCGGAAACCGTTCCCCAACCCACAAAACTGGTAAAACATTGAATCAAATTTAAGAGAGCACAAAACAAAATGGCGTTCTCTTTGTAAACTTTTTACTCGAGAAATTTGGCCGAGTAAAAATGGTAAACTGGAATGCCTACTTCTGATTGGCTGTTATGTTGATTTTGAAATATTGCCATCTAATTTTGACATATTTAATAGATTTGCGTTCCCGAACTTTTCGAATTATTTAGTACTCTGAGAGCAATTTTGAAATGTTTCCCTTTTACTAGATTTACTATTAAAACAGTACTGGAACAGATACATTGTGTGTGGCATATGGAGTAAGACTTTTTGTGTCAAATAATCCGAATTTACATTAGCCAATTTTAATTGCCCCAATTCTGTGGTTTGAGATAGTTGAGAATTGCTGGATGTAAAATTGCCTATTGTAAATCAGGACTTTTTCCAAGCAATACATTTTATTAAAATTATTAAAAAACATATATATCATAAATATTCGAAATTCAGCCCACCTCTGGATATGATTTCTTAAAAACACTACGTTTTTTCCGACAGTGCTCACGATTTGTAACACAAAAAATCTACAAGAAACTGACGAAGTATAAAATAACGAATATCTCAGATGGAAACTGAAAACTTGCATATCGTCTTACAACCTGCCAAGGAATTGTAAACGTCATTGACATCAACATCAAAGGAATGCAACAAACTAACGAATAACAATGAATAAAATACATACATATGTGCGGACGGATATTCCTGGACACAGTGGAATATTTAGCTTTCTAAAGAGTTATGTAACAACTGACTCATTAATTCTCAGGCTAAACTGTTGAATAAGCGGAGCAGTACAGCAGGATAATGTCGATACCGTGACGCGCAATATGTCCCCAGCAACTTAAAAAACTATAAGCAAAGGACCAATGTCGGACGGGGTAGACTTTAGGGTAGACTACAACACTCTGGGTACGAGTATATACAAGGCAGGGACGTACGCTTGGACAAAACTGAAGCAATTCTTCGGTATAAACAGATTAGCTCCAAAATGTTAGTTATTTTTACCGTTATAATTATCTATCATGTTTTGATTTCTACACTTATTTCGATTCCTATTGATAATTTTTATGGTCCCTCTTTCATCGCCATTGTGGACACTGACCTCCCAGCGGTGGCACCTGGGGTAGCTATTTTCATCACCAGTTCACCCAAAAGAAATATAAGAAAATGGGTAGAAGCGTCGGGTTGCCCACACTCTGAAAACCCCTCCTACCATGAAAAAGCAAAGAAAACCAAACCCCCTAATATTATTGCCTTACAGGAAATGCGATGGGACAGGCGTAAGTAAATGATACGATTACGCACTGTATTATAGCTGCCATGAAACGATTTTATGGTTAACAGGAGAATAAAAGACCTCGTCTCCAGATTCACTCCAATAGATGAGCGAAATGCTATAATTCTCGGGGTCAAATTTTTTTTTGATTTAATTCTATCTATCTACTCTAAATCAAGAATGTGCCTACAAAATTTCAAGTGAAAATCTCAAGAACCCTTGAAGATATAGCCGATTTATTGGGTCAGTATCAAGTGACGGCTAAAGGGTTTCTCAAACTTTAAACGCGTTTTTCTCTTTTGCGAATGGCGGGCACGATAACTCAAAAACTAATAATCCAATCGGTTTCAAATTTTGGCACGTTTCTTTGGGAGTGTATAGCTCTCGTATGAACTAAGATGAAGTCAATCGGTGAAGAACTTCCTTATTTTTATACCCTCCACCATTGTATGGAGGGTATATTAGTTTTGTTTTTTCCGTTTGTAACGCATCGAAATCATAATTTCCGACCATATAAAGTATATATATCCTTGATCAGCGTAAAATTCTATGACGATATAGCCATGTCCGTCTGTCTGTCCGTCTGTCTGTTGTAATCACTCTAGCGTCTAAACGAATTGAGACAGATCGACAAAATTTTGCATAGAGTCGTCTTTTGTCTGCAGGCAGATCAAGTTCGAAGATGGGCTTCATCGGTCCACGTTTAGGCATAGCTCCCATATAAGGGTACCCCCCATTTTTTGGTATTTTGGGGTTCTTGAGCGCGTTTTTCAACCGAATTCGCTGAAATTTGCTACATTGAGTTCTTATTGGGTA
The DNA here is from genome assembly GCF_032173495.1 of Musca vetustissima. Classification (NCBI taxonomy): domain Eukaryota; kingdom Metazoa; phylum Arthropoda; class Insecta; order Diptera; family Muscidae; genus Musca; species Musca vetustissima. The sequence continues at coordinate 36,535 of NW_026883221.1, read as the reverse complement.
CTAAATGTCTCCACAAAAAATTATAAGTATAGGTCCACTTTTTCTGGTAGCCCCCATATAACGGTACCTCCTAATTTTCAGTATTTTGGGGGTTTTGAATGTGTTTTTCCGCCGAAATAGCTGTAATTTAGTATTTTGAGATCTTAATAGGCACCAAATCTCTCCACAAACAATTATGAATATAGGTCCATTTTTTCGGATAGCCCCCATATAAAGGTACCCCCAATTTTCGGTATTTTGGGGTTCTTAAGCGCGTTTTTCAACCGAATTTGTTGCAAATTGGTATTTTGTAGTCGTATATGGTACCAAATCTCCCTACCAAAAATTATTAATATTCGCCCCCATTTTGGGGTAGTCCCCATATAACCCCCTTTTTTATATTAAAATGGTTATCTGATTTGTTCCGTTCATTTCACCTGCGGAGGATTTCGAGATAAAAAAGTAGAACGTAAGGTTCGATAATGAACTATAACCCGCATTAAGACCTAGTCCCTGTATGGAGGTTCCAGACAAAGTGAACCGATATTCCCCATCTTGGAATTTGAACTAAGATTGGAAGAAATAATAAGGTGGACAAAGTTTGGATGAAATCTAAATTTTTTGAAGCGCATTTGGTATAAAGATACATGGGTTCTAGAATCGATATTTTAATTAGCCATAGTGTATAATTATCCATTAAAAATTACTGAATTTTTTATTATGGTTTACATAATCCCTTTTTAGAAATGTCGGTATAGGTCCACTTTTTGGTATGTTTCCCATATTCCCACATTTCTAGTTCCTGTCAGTATATCTATGGTGGAGGGTATCCAAAGTTCGGCCCGGCCGAACTTAACGCTTTTTCACTTGTTTAACTTAGTTTGTGGCAAAAAATAGGCGATTTTCAAAAAAAAAAAAAAAAATCAAAGTTCCGCCATTTTGTTAATTGATGTGCGAAGTCAATAATCCTATTTCATACGAGAGCCAGACATGTACTCTTTCCAACACCTTTATAATTTTCGGATTCCGATGTTCCAGTGAGGAGTTATCATGCCCGCCATCAAAAATAAGGACTTTTCTTTGATCACAAAAAAACAACACCAAAACAACAACAAAATTTTTTTGTAAATTATCTTTCTTCCTTTTTAAATCTTCAAATATATATGTGCAAAGTTGCAAACCTTAACAAGCAATGGCATTATTGAGCCTGGCAAATTCACCATTGATCAGATTTTCACTCTGCGCCAAATCCTGTAATAGACCCACGAAAAACACATTGATACATTCCATCTATTCGTCGATTATAAAGCCGCATTCACAGCCCTATCCGTTCAGAGGTGTTTAAAGCCATGTCTGTGTTCGGCATTCCTGCAAAGTTAATACGGCTATGCAGAATAGCCGTATTAACACAAGGTCACAATTAATGTCGGAAAGGACCTATCAGAGACGCAAAGGTAAACAGAAAAGGCACTCTGTACACCAAACAACACATGTTACTCGCCTACGCCGATGACATCGATAAATTGGGTCAAACATTGCGAGCGGTAACAGCCACCTTTGAACAAATTGAGAAGGAGTCTGCCAAAGTGGGTCTGGCGGTAAATGGCGAAAAGACGAAGCTGGTGGTATCAACGCTCAAGACGTCTACTAGACTCGGACCAACTATGGAACTTGAAAACTACTGCTTCGAGGTAGTCAAAGATACCTACCTTGGTACCGCCGTAAATAAAACTAATGAAATCAGTTTTGAAATTCGTGGAAGGATAGTGTTGGCCTATGTAAGTAGTTTAGAAACAAGGCCACCTCCCGCCAGACCAAATTCACACTTTACAAACGGTGATACTGCCCGTGCTGTAATATGAATCTGAAGCATGGGTACACGCGCAAGCAGATGAGGCAGCCCTTGGGGTGGACCGATCTTCGTCGACGGTAAATATCGGTGTCGAATGATCGACGAGCTTTGCAATCTATATGCGTCATATCGAGCTGCAGCGACTACGGTGGCTAGGCCATGTTGTGCGAATGAATGAGAATGCCCCAGCTCAAAGGCATATAAAAGCGAGCCTACTGATGGTTCACGCAGAAGGAGAATGCCACGAATTAGATGGAAAGACCATGTGGACGACAACATATCGGAGCATGGTCTTTAAAATTTAAGGAGATGAGAACAAGCCGACGCGTTTGAAAATCTGTTTAAGCTCGGCTTATGGAACAACCGTTCTGTAACAAGCCAGCTATGTAAATAAAGCAAGTAAGAAAAGCGATGTTCTGGTGTGTCAAGTAACGACATTTGTAAAATATATCGCCTAATATACCTGATGAGCCGATTAACCAATGGCTAAACGCGTGATTTAATGGTGGGAATTTAATATATATCTCTAAGTAAAAACAATTGATTTTAAATTGATATTTTAGATTTCTTCCTATCAAACATTTGTATGTTATGACCCATATTTAAAAGTCCGTTGTTACTTATACCCTACACAACTATGTTGTCAGGGTATTATAGCTTTGTGCAGCCCCAAAAGTTTGTAACGCCGCGAAATATTGGTCCTAGACCCACCTTTAAGTATACCGATCGTCATATCTCGACTAGTTGAGTCGATCTAGACATGTGTGTCCGTCCGTCTGTCCATTATAATTTGTAAACACGATACAGGCCACAGTTATGGACCAATCTTCACGAAATTTTGCATGTAGGATGGGTTCTGGCCAATGAAGACCCCTATTGTTTTTGGGAAAGATCGGTTAATATTTAGGGGATGAAATGGACCAAATACTAAATTTTTGTCAGATTTTCTGGCCGCTCCAGAGGCCGAAATAATGGCCCGTACTTCGTGAAATTTTGCATGGAGAAGGGGATCGGGCCAAAGAATAAGCGTGCCTGTTTTCATAAAGATCGGTCAATATTTAAGGGGTCAAATGGACCCTGACTTTTGTGTGAAAAATTACAATATTTGTATTCTATAGCGTATATATTTACCCCTGAAGGACATAGACCCGATATCCAAGAGGAGTGGTTGACCTTTAAATTAATACCAATTACATTGTTGTATGTGTTCGGATGTGGGAGTTACACCTAAATATTTACAGGTATCTCCATATTCGTATATTATTTAGTAACCCATTATCACTCTATGGAGCGGAACTATAGCGCTGATCGCTTTGAAATGTTCCATGAGGTTCCAGTTATGGTCAAGGACAACGCCTATAATGTTCGGTGATGATCAGATAATAATTTTGGAATGAAGTGGACCGAAAACTTAATTTTTTGTGTTATTTCGAGTCAATAGACCACAATTGAAAACCGAACGTCACAACACAACCCACGGTGAAGGGAATCTGGAAAAGTGATTAGAAGGACTGTACTGAATATTTGTAATATTTGTTGACCTCTAGTCGGTCAAGTGGGTGCAAATATCGTGAAATATTGTCCAAGCTCAGAATATAGAACCACAGAAAGTTATAGTTTCGTGGAAGTTGTGTAGGGTATCATATGGTCGGCCCCGTCCGACTATACTGCTCCTCCACTATGTGGAGGACATTCAAATAACCAGTGCCAAACTTAATGACGTCTTCAAATTTTCAGTATACTTTTGAAACCTGTTTTTAAATTTTGCTCCACTGTATCTACGACTAGTAACCTGTACTCTTTGGCGCTGCTATTTATGTATGTGGGCGTCATTTGGTTTTTGGTGGCGTTGGCTTCTTCATCTTCTTCGTTTGTTGTTGCCGCACGCTCCTGTGGCACAACATTTAAGACGTTACAAATTGTAACTAATTAAAAGTTGATGAGTTTGCTTTTGTGGTGTTTGTGTCTGTCTGTCTCCCCACTGCCTGCCTGCCTGCCTGCCTGTCGGTCTGTCCGCATGTCTTATTGCTCGCCGACAACAAAAGACAGATTTATATCTTACAAGTGATTGATAAATTCATTTTTCTTTACGTTTACAATGCCATTACTTATTTATACTAGGCGAAGGCGAACTGTTAACCCCATAATGACAAGGCAATAAGCCTCAACGTATAATACGAAGAAGAAGAATGATATTATGTGACACAAATGCGGGAGCGTGATGGCACAATAATGACAATGCCAATAGGAAGGAATTCTGCTGGTGGTTGGGTTGATTCCTAGAATGCTAATATTTGAAATACACGATGGAGCATTATTAAATGTTTTCTCAAATGACATCCGGCAAATACATACATACAGACATACATACCAAGGTGTTATGTGACAAACGATGCTTAAGGATATTAATTATTTAAAATGTGGGTGGGTGGCTGTGTGAATACACATCCATGGCTACACAGTTGTATGGGTGTGCGTGTGTTTGTTCGTGTTGAAATTGTGATAAATGTATAAGTAAATTAATTTCAATCTGAGATTTAAATGATTGCTCTGTTTAATTTAATAAACAGTGAATTTACTTAAACATATATGAGCAGTGTGTATGTACGCTTGCATTTTAGGTTTGTCTCATTTTCAACACTCAATGTATTTAAAAATTTGGAAAGAGTGTGTGTGTGTGCGTTTGTGTAATTGTTGTATTATGATAATTGTTAATGAGTTTTCATTGCACAGTTCCGAACATTTGTCAAACACCTGCTGCGCATTTCTCATGAGTTCATTATTATTAATTCAATATTTTCATTGAGACCAGACCATAAACGACATTTCAATGACCATTGGTTCGTTTCAGGTGCCCGATATATTGTTATTGTGGTCGTGGTTTACTCACTTTTCCGTCTGTATTGGTATTGGTTTTTATTATGTTCATGTTAATGCAATTTTCATTTGTTTTGTTAATAATTAAATATGTGTGAGAAAAAAATACCTATATATAAATATAATACTATAAAATATAAGGGTGTACCGATAATTATATTAAAATAGAATTATATAACGATATAAAAAGTTCCTTCAAAAAACTCATACTCATAAAGTATATTTTTCAAGGACTCATATTAAGCGGGGATTTTTATACTCTTCACCACACTGTGGTACAGGGCAAAAGGAAACGAGATAGACACATGGTTCCTATTGAGTATACGCATAGAATTATTTTCTGAGTCGATTTATGCATGTCCGTCCGTTCGTCCGTCTATCTGTCCATGTTAAATCGTAAACAAAGTACAGGTTGCATTTTTGATCCGAATTGGATGAAATTTGGCATAGGCCAATTAATCGGCCTAAGGACGTACCCTATTGAAATTGGGGAAAATAGGTTCAGATTTTGATATAGCTCCCATATATATTTGCGTCCGATTTACTGTAAATGGTGGACCAAAGTCCCTATATATCTTTCGATTTGCACGAAATTTGGCAATAAGAATTAATTTGAATTAAGAATAGAATGATGTGTACTAAATTTCCTGAAAATCGGTGCAGATTAGATACAGCTCCCATATATATTTTCGTCCTATTTAAGGTAAATGGTTGACCAAAGTCCCTATATATCTTTCAATTGGCACGAAATTTGGCACAGCGTATTGAATTAAGAGTAGAATGATGTGTGTCAAGTTTCCTGAAAATCGGTTCAGATTTGGATTAAGCTCCCATATATATTTTCGTCCGATTTAAGGTAAATTGTGTACCAAAGTCTTTATATATCTTTTGATATGCACGAAATTTGGCACAACGTAATTAATTAGGTCTAGAATGATGTGTGTCAAGTTTCTTAAAAATCGGTTCAGATTTGGATATAGCTCCCATATATACTTTCGTCCGATTTAAGGTAAATAGTGTACCAAAGTCCTTATATATCTTTTGATATGCACGACATTTGGCACAGCGTAATGAATTAGGTCTAGAGTGATGTGTGTCAAGTTTCCTGAAAATCGGTTCAGATTTGGATATAGCTCCCATATATATTTTCGTCCGATTTAATGTAAAAGGTGCACCAAAGTACCTACCTATCCTCGATTTGTACGAAATTTGGCACAGCGTACTTAATTGGGTCTAAACTGATATGTGTTAAGCTTCGTGAAAATCAATTCAGATTTCCCATATATATTCCCATATATATTTTCGTCCGATTTTCTGTATATATATATATATATATTTTATTCCCTTCGATTTAACCAAATTAAATCCAGAATAACCTATATTGGATTATGTAAAATTTGTACATATGTTGATATATACGCTCTATATTTCGTGTAATTTCATGCAAATTGTGCACCAAATAATATCCATATCTCCGATTGAGATAAATTTTGGACAGTACACTGTGCTGCAGCATACCAAATGGTTGCTCAAATACGTCCAGATTTAGATATACCTCCTATACATAATTGTGCTTGATTTCATACAAATAAATGGTACATCAAAAAATCCAGGACCGTTCGTTTAACATGTAATTTTGCATAAATTTCAGAATTGTTTTAAATTATAAATAAATAAATCAAACATATATGTGATCCACACATTTAATTTCGCCATTTCTTCGGGATATTGTACATATGAACATCTCTTGTATATACCCAAAGTGGTGAAGGGTATCATATAGTCCGACTTTATTACTTTCCTTACTGGTTTAAAAAAATATTTTTCTAAGACTCATATAAGGCGTGAAGTTGTTAATGAATTTTTTGAAGGACTCATATAAGTCGTGGATTTTTTAAAGAATTTTTTCCAAGGACTCATATAAGTCGTGGATTTTTTAAAGAATTTTTTCCAAGGACTCATATAAGTCGTGGATTTTTTAAAGAATATTTTTCTAAGACTCATATAAGGAGTGGATTGTTTAAAGAATATTTTTCAAGGACGTGGAATATTTTGGATGAATATTTTTTAAGGACACATATAAGGCGTGGATTTTTTAAAGAATATTTTTTCAAAGACTCATATAAGGCGTGGATTTTTTAAAGAATATTTTTTCAAAGACTCATATAAGGCGTGGATTTTTTAAAGAATATTTTTTCAAAGACTCATATAAGGCGTGGATTTTTTAAAGAAAAAATTTTAAGGACTCATATTAGGCGTGGATTTTTTAAAGAAAAAATTTTAAGGACTCATATTAGGCGGGGATTTTTTAAAAAATATTTTTCAAGGACTCATATTAGGCGTGGATTTTTTAAATAATATTTTTCAAAGACTCAGATAAGGCGTGGATTTTTTAAAGAATATTTTTCCAAAGACTCATATAAGGCGTGGATTTTTTAAAGAATATTTTTCCAAAGACTCATATAAGGCGTGGATTTTTTAAAGAATATTTTTCCAAGGACTCATATAAGGCGTGGATTTTTTAAAGAATATTTTTCAAAGGACTCATATAAGGCGTGGATTTTTTAAAGAATATTTTTCAAAGGACTCATAAGGCGTAGATTTTTTAAAGAATATTTTTTCAAAGGACTCATATCGTGGATTTTTTAAGACTATTTTTTCAAAGACTCATATAAGGCGTGGATTTTTTAAAGAATATTTTTTCAAAGACTCATATAAGGCGTGGATTTTTTAAAGAATATTTTTTCAAAGACTCATATAAGGCGTGGATTTTTTAAAGAATATTTTTTCAAAGACTCATATAAGGCGTGGATTTTTTAAAGAATATTTTTTCAAAGACTCATATAAGGCGTGGATTTTTTAAAGAATATTTTTTCAAAGACTCATATAAGGCGTGGATTTTTTAAAGAATATTTTTTCAAAGACTCATATAAGGCGTGGATTTTTTAAAGAATATTTTTTCAAAGACTCATATAAGGCGTGGATTTTTTAAAGAATATTTTTTCAAAGACTCATATAAGGCGTGGATTTTTTAAAGAATATTTTTTCAAAGACTCATATAAGGCGTGGATTTTTTAAAGAATATTTTTTCAAAGACTCATATAAGGCGTGGATTTTTTAAAGAATATTTTTTCAAAGACTCATATAAGGCGTGGATTTTTTAAAGAATATTTTTTCAAAGACTCATATAAGGCGTGGATTTTTTAAAGAATATTTTTTCAAAGACTCATATAAGGCGTGGATTTTTTAAAGAATATTTTTTCAAAGACTCATATAAGGCGTGGATTTTTTAAAGAATATTTTTTCAAAGACTCATATAAGGCGTGGATTTTTTAAAGAATATTTTTTCAAAGACTCATATAAGGCGTGGATTTTTTAAAGAATATTTTTTCAAAGACTCATATAAGGCGTGGATTTTTTAAAGAATATTTTTTCAAAGACTCATATAAGGCGTGCATTTTTTAAAGAATATTTTTTCAAAGACTCATATAAGGCGTGCATTTTTTAAAGAATATTTTTTCAAAGACTCATATAAGGCGTGCATTTTTTAAAGAATATTTTTTCAAAGGTTCATATATGGAGTAGATTTTTTAAAGAATATTTTTTTAAAGATTATTTTTTCAAAGGCGTGGAATATTTTTCAAGGATTCATAATAATTTTTCGTAGGCAGATATGAAGTTCCCTACTATGTCAAGAATTAAGGGAATTTTATTTATTTATACAATTCAAACAAAAATAGATTTCACTACACTCTATTAAATTTCACATGTAGTTCGCGACATTCCCAACCTATTAAATACCAACAGTTCAATGGGATATAGAAATGTTATGCAAACAAAGGAAATATAATAAATGCTTAACAATGATATAAATAACTTTAATAATATTAAAACTTGTATGTAGTAGGCTCGAAATAAATTATATGTATATCAAGCCATAGCGTTTAGCACTCGATGTGTTGATAACCTGATACACTGTGACAATAGTTGGAATTCAATAGGTGGACGAGTAGTTGAGGGCTTTAAAAAAATGTTTAAATTATTTTGAAAAAATACCATATATGAATGCTCCGAGATATGTATATTGAATCTGATTTTATGTAATTAAAACTGCCAACATTTTGAATAGTTTCAAATCTTATATTAGAATTTGCACATCGTAATACTTTCACTAAAACTAAGTAGAGATTGAAGATAGAACCCTTTGGTCCACTCCTAATAGTACCTTTTACATTTTGAAATTTTGGAAATTTCATATGAAGCTAATGTAGTATCCGATTTGATTCATTAAATTAACATTGTAATAATTATACCTTACCCAGATCAATACTGAAGATGTATATATCTTGTATTTAAATTGTTAAATTTTAAAACTATATTAAAATATTCCAATCGACAACCCTTGACTATAAGTAGTCTACAAAATTCCCAATTAATTTCGAACAAGTTATTACAATAAAACAAAATTCTAAACGCATCCTAGCACATGTGTTGCGGGACAACAATGTTTAATAGCCTACCATAGACATAGGCTTTACACACAAGTTGGTTGTTGGCGGAGCATTTTGTTGCCACCATATTTTTTGTCGGTATGCTTTTTCAATTGTGTCGTAAACTGGTAATCTTCTCATATACAACACGGTAAATATTATTATTGTTTGTAGCTAAAATACATATCGCTATTATATGACCACATAAAGTTCAATAATTCCCAGCGATTCTAAACTACAATGTATATTGGCCGTACTTCCGATGGTTGGGTGTTGGCCACTCACGCCACTCTGTTCTCCGCTATATATGGCCACCCTCACAAATGTGAGTAAAACATTTTGTTTCATGCCACCATAAAATTCAAAGTTATAACAAAAAACAAAAACAAAAAATATACATACATATATATTTCAACACAATATCTGTCGAATCATTGTTAAGCTATTCGGTATAGCATAAATGGCTATAGCAGTCAGTCTGTCAGTTAGCTAGTCCTTCTGTCTGTCGTTTAGATTGCTTTAATATGCTGTAATAAAATTGAGTAATCATAAAATATTGTCGTAAAAATTTGTAACCCTTTTTGGAACAGAGAGTTGGGAAATTGCAGCAGCACCAGCAGCAGCATCATCAACACACTAACCAACCAGCCAGCCAGTCATTCCGTATGGTATCGGCGGTATCTTCATCCATCCCAACAACAATGTGTATACATATTGAATATAAAATGCTCAATTTGTAATATTTAGCAATAAAATTGCTAATAAGTTAGGTGTATTGTGATAAAAGTATGGAGTGGCATCTAAAATAAAAAAAATACCTCCTTTTTCCGAATTTCTATGACCAGAACACCCAAAGGAAATGTGAAATGTTGAAATGGGGACAAAATGACTAGAGTAGCTGCTGCATATTTTTATGGTGTTTTTTTATGCGTCTGTTGATAAGAAGTAAATCGTAAAAAAGTGACCATTTTGAAGTAAATGTTGAAATAATGTTTTCATAAAAACGAAAATTTTACCAAATATTATAAACATATATAAATATATTTAAAGCTAGAGTATTGATGTTTTGCATATGTCCAGTATTGCTCAGTAGGCGTAAAGGGTTCTAAAAAGTACCAAATTTTATACTGTTGAATGGATAAAAAATTCTCTGGCGATCTTTCCATGCTCGTTCCGATGGAATTTTTATTATTTAATACAGAGATTCAAGAGTTTTGTGTAAAGAAATCGCACAATTTTCAAAGGACGTAGACGCACCTTCCAACCAAAATGTATTATTCTGGCATTTCAGTTTGTCGAACGATTAAAAAGCTTCTGGAAGTAAAATATATAATTTTCAGCCAATGAGGCTTTAATCTGCCATTTCAGTTTCTCAATACAATTTGTATTCCATAAATATATGACTACTAGCATATGCCCGCAACTTCGTTAGCGAATGTAGGAAATATTTAAACGTGTATTAACATCGACCATAAATTAAATTTGAGTACCATTGTGTACCAAATTCCATGATTCGAGCTCTAAAGGTTCACCCAAATCCAAATTTTCCATTTAGCAAACATTATTTCCATAAGTGCCCTTTTCAACCCTCCAACAGAACTTCATGCATACCCCGATCCTACACCCCCACAATGATTCCAGATTTAAATTTCAGGATTTCCGAAACTTCCTAAATACTCCAATCCTACACCTTCACAGTGATCCTAAATCAGAAGTGATCCAAAATCCAAGTTTCAGGATTCCAATTTTATCGGTTGACCCACTATTCAAATTGCATCAAATTTAGTACACAGTAGTACGAATTTCCAAAACTTCTTACTTAACCCAAACCAAACTCTATCAGTTCACCCACAATTCAAATTGTACCAAATTTAGTACAAAGTAATACGAATTTCCAGAACCTCCTTCTTACCCCAAACCAACACCCTCACAGTGATCCAAAATCCAAGTTTCAGGATTCCAATTTTATCGGTTCAAATTTAGTACACAATAGTACCAAATTCCAAACCTTCCTACATACCCCAATCCTACACCTCCACAATGATCCTAAATAAAAAGTTAATGATTTCAACTCTATCGCTTTACCCACAATTTAAATTGTACCAAATTTAGTACACATTAGTATAAATTTCTAAAACTTCCTACATATTTCAATCTCAACAGTGATCCTGACTCCAAATTTCATGATTCTAGCTCTATTGGTTCACCTAAAATAAAAATGTACCAAATTTAGTAGCATTTAGTACCCATAAGTATTAGTTTGTTAAACTGAATCCTGACCCTAGTTCTACATCCCTACAACGATCTTAATTCCAAACTTCATTGGTCCAGCTCTATCGGTTCAACCAAATCCAAATTGTACCAATTATAGTACGATTTAGTACTTTTCGTACACATAAGTAAACATTTCCAAAAACAGCGTACATATCCCAATCCTACACTCCGACGGTAATGTTACTTTCAATTGTCTGGATACCTGCTCGATTTGTACCTCCACATAAATTTTGTACCAAATATAGTACTTCTCGTACACATGAGTACACGCTTTCCAAACTCTATTGACCCTAATTCTTAACCTTAATTTGCATTCCAAATTTCAAGTTTTTAGCTCAATCCATTCACATGCTACGAAATTGTACCAGATTTAGTACATTTCAGTACTTTTCGGATACTTATAGTTCGAATTTCCAAAAACCCTTTGCTACACCTATCAGCGACCAACAATCCAAATTTCAGAGTTCTAGCTCTACCGGTTCGCCAAATACAAATGGTATCACATTTAGTACTTTTCGTACAGTTCTAGTACGAATTTCCAAAAAACCCAGCCTTATCTGTCACCTTTGGACCAAGGGTAACCCTCACCCAAAATTTCAAGATTCTAGCTTCAGACGTTTCCTCTGGGCGTTGATGAATAGTTAAATCAGTCTTTACTTTACTCTTTTACTAGTATAGATAGATAGATAAGTTCGTTGAATTTTTCATACAAATCATTACTCTTATAGCGAACTACGGATATAACGAAGTTTTTTACAAAAAATATCATCTGTAATGCCTGGTTCATTGAAGAAAAAGAGAAGTAGCATAGGGTTTGCCAACAACGTTAAGTTCGGCCCGGCCGAACATCCTAGGAGAAAACTTATGTTATGATAGGACCTTGTGTATACCGAAAAAGACATGGAAAAAATTGATTCTCAAAATACATAATAGTGAGACTAGCGTTTTATTGGACTATACAAAAGCGGAAATAAATATTGATAATGTTGGGTAGTGTAATTTGACAGCCAATTCGGTCGAAAACGTATTCAAAAACTCCAAAATACCGACTTGGCTTTATATTTATAAAACATTGATGTGGTGGTACCTTTATATGGGGGCTACCCTGAAACTTGGACCAATATCAATAATTTTTGATACAAACATATTCTCTCTATACAATGAGAACTCAAAATATTAAATTACAGCCAATTCGGTTAAATATTGGACCGATTCCATTTGCAATATCAAACATCCTAGGAGCATTAGCAATGTTTCTTCAAAAGAATTTTATATTATCTAATATTGCGATCTCTATCAGATGGAAACACGTAAATCGACATAGAATATTATTCTAATTCTTTTGGGGTCTCTTTGAGTGCTTCGAGATGTTAATATTGACCTATGTTTCACGGTAGCCCCCTTATAACGCTACACCTCAATATTTGGTATTTTGGGGATTTTGGAGAGGTTTTCTGTACCAAAATTGTCAATATTTACCCAAGTTTCAAGATAGTTCCCCAGTATTCGGTATTATGGGGACTTTGGACCGGGTTTCCAACCAACTTGGCTGGTTAATCAGTATTTGAAGAACAGAAAACAAGATAGACATATGGTTCCGTCCGTCCGTCTGTCTGTCCATGTTAAATTGTAAGAAAAGTACAGGTTGCATTTATGCTCTGAATTCGATAAAATTTGGAACAGCTCATCTATTTGGCCCAAGGACGAACACTATTGAAATTGAGAAAAATGGGTTTCGATTTACATATAGCTCCCATATATTTTCGTCCGATACAGTGTAAATGGTGTACCAAAGTCCACATATATCTTTCGACTTATACGAAATTTGGCACAGCGCACAGTGGGTTAAAATACCCTGTTTCCTTGGATTAATTAAAAAATTAAATTTTAAGTATCGTTAAAAATTTTTGCACACGGTTAAAGTATATAAAATTCTACATCACTTGTCGTTGAAATAAATGTCAAAAGTGGACTGGTGTTTTTGTAGTGAAACTTCAAAGTCAAACTTCATACATATTTTTGTGCCAAAAAAAGGCTGAAAAAAGTGAAAACGTTCCCGTTGAAAATTTTATTTATTTTAAAAAGTATTGTAAAAGTTAAACATTTTTCAATGGAACCATGAAGTTTAGGTTATTTTGCAAATACTTCGTTAACATTTGAGTATGAAATTGTGTTTGGAAGTGATTAAGATTTAGTTATTTATATTGAAAATGCCAAAAAAAATTAATATTTTTATATTTTAAATGGATAAATAGTTATTATTCGTCCACATTCGTGTCATAATTTTTGGTTTATATTAAAGAGGACATAAATCTGTGTTGTATTGCAAAATTTTACGCTGCCCTTTTGTGCCTTTTAGAAGCTATGCATTGTTTAATACAAGTGTAGCAGCAGTCAAATTAGCTAAAAGTCACATTGATCTCGTGACTGGTGCTGTTGTTGAGCTATGTTTTTTATGCATTGTTTAATGACAAGATGACATTTTTAGCTAAAGAAATCAAAAAAATGCACCAAAACGCTAAAAAAATCTGCCGAAATAATTTTTATTGAAACGTATCCTTGGTATAATATGCCTACCACTTTGCACAAGTTTTTTATTCACGGACCCAAAATTGTGTCAAATGCCTTTTACATATTGAGCAATTATCAGAAGTTGGTGATGCTGCGGACAGAGATGGCCTGTCAGAAACAGTGACGTAAATTACATACATTTCCGAGGTATAGTACATACGTCAGAAACGTCGGAAACCCACTCAAAACCATTTTTTTTTTATAAAATAGCCATTTACATTTATCGATTTGGAAATAACGTATGCTTTACTCAAATCCATATCGAATATCAAAATTTTTTCTTAAAAAATTCAGAATTTTTTATCAGTTCTAGTAAAGAATAGCCAGATATACAGTAAAAATAATATATGTTCTTGAAAATTACTGTATATGGTGATAATATTGAAATAAATGACGTTTACTACATTTTATACAGGTATATGACGTTTTCGACGTTTACACCTTTTTGACAGTCGAAAACCTAAAAATTCGTCATACGGACCATCCCTGGCTGCGGATGATGATGATGTGGATGATTAACTTTAAGATGTATTAAATTTAATGTTTAAGTTCTCATATTGTACTCCTTGCACTATATACCTACACTGATATTTGACAGTACTTAATAAAATTTTACTCAAATATACTTAGAAAACATTTTTTAAACTTATTTTATTGGTATTAACTGAAAAATAAAGAAAAATTATTCTAACATAGCTTCCCTGATTTGATCCAAGAAAACATGGTACTCTAACCCACTGTGCAGCGTACTGAGTTAAGCCTAGTATGATGTGTGTTAATTTTCGTGAAAATCGGTTCAGATTTAGATATAGCTCCCATATATATTTTCGTCCGATTTAATGAAAATGGTGCACCAAAGGCCCTATATATTATTTGATTAGCAGGAAATTTAGCATAGTGTACTGAATTGTGTCTAGAATGATGGTTGCTAAGTTTCGTGAAAATCGGTTCAGATTTAGAAATAGTTCCCATATATATCTTCTTCCGATTTAAGGAAAATGGTGCACCAAGTCCCTAAATATCTTTCGATTTGCACGAAATTTGGCACAGCATACTGAATTAAGCCTAGAATGATGTGTGCTACGTTTCCTGAAAATCAGAGCAGATTTAGATATAGATCTCATATATATTTTCGTCCGATTAAAGGTAAATGGTGCACCAAAGTCCCTAAATACATTTCGCTATGCACGAAATTTGGCACAGCGTAATGAATTAGGTCTACAATAATGTGTGTTGAGTTTCCTGAAAATCGGTTCAGATTTCGATATAGCTCTCATAAATATTTTTGTCCGATTTAATGTAAATAGTGTACCAAAGTCCCTATAAATCTTTCGATTTGCACGAAATTTCGCATGGGGTACTGAATTAAGTCTAGAATGATGTGTTAAGGTTCGTGAAAATCGGTTCAGATTTAGATATAGCTCCCAAAGTCCCTATATATCTTTCGATTTGCATGAAATTTGGCATAGTTTACTCAATTAGCTCTAGAATGATGTGTGTTAATGTTCCTGAAAATTGGTTCAGATTTAGATTAAGCTCCCATATATCTTTTACTCCTATTTAAGGGATCCCCCCCCATTCTCGATTTTTTATTTTAAGATTTGCAATATAGAAAAGCGTGTTTAAAGTTTGAGAAGCCCTTTAGCCGTTACTTGATGCTGACACAATAAATTGGCTATATCTTCAAGAGTTCTTGAGATTTTCACTTGAAATTTTGTAGGGACATTCTTGAATTAATGTAGTTTCGAATTAAAAAAAATTGACACCAAGAATTGGGGGTCCCCTTAATGTAAATGGTGCACCAAAGTCAATGTATATATTTCGATTTGCACGAAATTTGCCTCATGGTACGAAGACGACTCTAACTCTGCCCGTATGAAATTAAATTAACCAAAGGTTGCATGCAATTGTAAGGATACATATGGACAATATACCCAAAGTGGTGAAGGGTATCATATAGTCGGCCCAGTCCAAATTTGCTACTTTCCTTACTGTTTTATTTTTTTTTTTTCAAAATTTCTCTGAACTAATCGAAGTAATGCCCCAGAATCCCTGTTTCGTATGGTATAACGATCATTTATTATCAGTTCATGTACTGCCGTTTTGAAAGTCAGCGAAGTTTAATGGAAATCGGTTTAGGTTTAGATGTTTGTTCTATTTCATACCAAAAACCTTAAATCTGTCCTATTGAAATAGATATATGACAGGCGTATGGATTGTTTGAAATCAATTTACATATAGATAAACATAATTAATTTCGTCCGATTTAATTTAAAAATCGTAGGAACATCTCCTGTATATCCGACTTTTGTACTTTTCTTACTGGATTTTTATGGTTACATTGCATTTGTGTTAAAAATAATTGCAATATCACTGTTGTAATGAGTTTCCAAATATTCCAAAATACACAATTAAACATTTTTGTTACCATTACATATAATATTTCATAGATGAACATCCCGAAATCATCAACGAATCATAGCCATAATGACAATGCATGCAAGCAACAGGGTTTCAAACCGCAACATTTGAAACGACACGATTTCCACAAAGCAGGAGAATACTTTAAGGCAACAAAACAACAACCAAGACGACTAACCCATTACGGCAGCTAGACATCATTAACAGCATGATTTTCATTTTAAACACACACACACACCCAGAAAAATAAAGTGAAATAAAGTTCTATCAAACCACTACCAACACAATCCGAACATTGGTCCTCGCACAAAAGGGAATTGCAATAGATCACATTCATAGATGACTATCGCATTGCATAATGGCTGTTTGTGGTCGGACGGATGGATGGGTAGATAGTACTAGTACGTTATCGTTATGTTCTATTTTGTACCAAATATCCTAGCATTGAATCATCATTCACTGAATTCGTATCGCTGAACAATGTTTTACAAAGGCGTAAGGAAGTTTGACAGAACTCCATCCCAAAAACCCAAAAGAAAAAAAAAAATGGGCAAATTTAACTTGAAATACTAAATGCAACAAAGCGAACGTCCAATGTTACAAAAGAGTTTTTTTCTGTAGTTGAAATAAATACATAAAACAACAACAACAAACTGTTGCTTTGTATTATTTGTTTATTCCTTTAACAGCACCAGCTCATGAAAAATTCATTCTTGGCGTGAAATTTCGCGCATAAATATAAAGGAATTGCATTTTTATACCCTTCACCACACTGTGGTACAGGGTATTATGTCTTTGTACATATGTTTGTTACAGGCAAAAGGAAACGAGGTAGACACATGGTGCCTTTTGAGAATATGCATAGAATCACTTTCTGAGTCGATTTATGCATGTCCGTCTGTCCGTCTATCCGTCTATAGATGTTAAATTGTAAAAAAAAATACAGGTCGCATTTATGATCCGATTTTGAAGAAATTTGGCACAAGTCACTAATTTGGCCCAAGGACGAACCCTATTGAAATTCAAGAAAATCGGTTCATATTTAGATATAGCTCCCATATATATTTTCGCCCGATTTAAGGTAAATGGAGCACCAAAGTCCCTATATATCTTTCGATTTGCACGAAATTTAGCATAGAGTACTTAATTAGGTCCAGAATGGTGTGTGCCATGTTTCGAGAAAATCGGTGCATATTTATATATAGCTCCCATATATATTTTCGTCCGATTTAAGGTAAATGGGGCTCTAAAGTCCCTATATATCTTTCGATTTGAACGAAATTTGGCATAGAGTACTGAATTAGATCCACAATGATATGTGCCAAGAAAATCGGTGCAGATTTATATATAGCTCCCATATATATTTCCGTCCGATCTAAGGTAAATGGGGCTCCAAATTACCTATATATATCTTTCGATTTGCACGAAATTTGGCATATGGTACTGAATTAGGTCCAGAATGATGTGTGCCAAGTTTCGAGAAAATCGGTTCAGATTTATATATAGCTCTCATATATATTGCCGTCCGATCTAAGGTAAATGGGGCTCCAAATTCCCTATATATCTTTCGATTTGCCCGAAATTTGACATATGGTACTGAATTAGGTCCAGAATGATGTGTGCTAAGTTTCGTGAAAATCGGTTCAGATTTAGATATAGCTCCTATAAATATTTTCCACCGATTTAATTTAAATTGTGTACTAAAGACGTAAAGATTGGACGATCGGCACACAATTTTGTAAAATGTACTGAAGTTACTATAATTTTTCGTGTGTCAAGTTTTCCTATAAATATTTTCCACCGATTTAATTTAAATTGTGTACTAAAGACGTAAAGATTGGACGATCGGCACACAATTTTGTTCAATGTACTGAAGTTACTATAATTTTTCATGCATAAAGTTTTCTTGAAATTGGTTCAGATTTACATATAACTTCTATATATACTTTCATGTGTTGGAATTGATGTTAGTCGGTTTACTTATTGATAAAGGTCGCATATTTAAGTTCGTTCAATTTTATGTCAATGTTCCTTAGAAATGGCGACGTCTGTTAGGATACATATGTAGAATATACTCAAAGTGGTGAAGGGTATCATATAGTCGGCCCAGTCCCACTTTACTACTTTCCTTACTGGTTTATAAATGTTTTTTTTTTTTTTTTTGTTTTTGGTTTTTTAGTGATCTTCGTTCCGTTCGGAACACTTGAAATGAAATAATATTCCAGTTACAACGCGTGTCATAGCCAACCAAAAGTAAATCAAAACCAGTGAGCGGAGCAGTATAGTCGGACGGGGCCGACCATACGATACCCTACACAACTTCCATGAAAATCTAACTTTCTGTGGTTCTATATTCTGAGATTGGGCAATATTTCGCGATATTTGCACACTTTTGACTGGCTAGAGGTCAGCAGATTCCCTTCACCGTGGGTTGTGTTGTGATGTTCGACTTTCGACTCGAAAAGTGCAAATAATTAAGTTTTCGGTACACTTAATCCGAAGAATTATTATCTGATCATCACCTAACATTTTAGGCGTTGTCCTTGACCATAACTGGAACCTCATGGAACATTTCAAAGCGACCAGCGCTATATTTCCGCCCTCCAGTATGGTAATAGGTTACTAAATAATATATGAATACGTAAGCACCTGTAAATATTTAGGTGTAACTCCCGCATCCGAGTACCTACGACTATATAATTGGTATCAATTTAACGGCCAACCACTCCTCTTGGATGTGCTATCAACTCCTGGGGTCTACATCCTCCAGGAGTAAATATATATGCCATAGAATACAAATTTTGTCATTTTTCACACAAAAGTCAGGGTCCATTTGACCCGCTAAATATTGACCGATCTTTATCAAAACATGCATGCTTATTCTCTGGCCCGATCCCCTTCTCCATGCAAAAATTCGCGGTGTTTGGGCCATAATTGCGGCCTCTGGAGCGACCAGAAAAACCGACAAAAATTTAGTATTTGGTCCATTTCATCCCCTAAATATTAACCGATCTTTTCCAAAAACAATAGGGGTCTTCATTGGCCAGAACCCATCCTACATGCAAAATTTCGTGAAGATTGGTCCATAACTGTGGCCTGTATCGTGTTTACAAATTATAATGGACAGACGGACGGACGGACGGACGGACGGACACACATGTCTAGATCGACTCAGCTAGTCGAGATATGACGATCGGTATACTTAAAGGTGGGTCTAGGACCAATATTTCGCGGCGTTACAAACATTTGGGGCTGCACAAAGCTATAATACCCTGACAACATAGTTGTGTAGGGTATAAATACAGTTCTACCAAGGAGGAGTAAGGAGTTTATACTTACAGTGTTGCGAAATTTTAAAATAAAAATAAGTAAACTCGAAATCGATCGGGACTTTTATAATGAAAATTTGTTTAGTAAGACAAGTAAAAACGCCAAACATTGTAAATGTAAATTGTCTGGCAACAAGTTGCTTATTTAGGAACATAAAAAATTAACATATTAAAGAAAAAAATTAATGAGGCCTTTGTACAAGAGCGACGTAGGAATAATGAACCGAATATAGGTCGAGTACCTCTATATATGGGATTATATGATAAATAAATGTTTTTTACCGCTGAAGAAATCGGAATACCAAATTACAGACACTTTACAACCAAAATCAATAAGGAACAAGTAAAAAAAGCGTTAAGTTCGACCGGGCCGAACTTTGGATATCCTCCACCATAGGTATACTGACAACTACTTGAAATTTAAATATAGGGAAAATACCAAAAATAACATATACGGATAATACAAATTTCAGCAATTTTTAATGTGGATTTTTCCTATAATCTGAAAACTCCAAAGCGTGGACTTATACTAATAACGCATGGTATAGTATAAAATCCTCAAACCACAGCAATTTAGATTTTGTTATGTATTTCAATTCTTCCCTTCAGGAATTATCATTATATGGAGGAGATTCTCGAATGCCTGCCGATATACATGAAATACAAATTTCAGAAACCTCTATCGATATTTTTCCTAAAAACTCCAAAATATGGACCGATATTGACGACGCATAGTGGGATGGAACATCCTCCAAAATACTGTAATTTAGAGATTACAGTAATATAAGGCCATCACCACAGGTTTTATATAGTTCATTCTCGAATCTCACGTTCTATTTTAATATACAAAAGGGGGTTATATGGGGACTACCCCCAAAGAATTTGGTTGAAAAACGCGTTCAAGAACCCCAAAATACGGAAAATTGGACTGTATCATTATATTTATAGTGGAGAGATTTGCTATCCAATAAGAACTCGAAGTATTAAATTACAGTCAATTCGGTCGCAAAATGCGATCAGAACCGCCAAAATACCAAAAATTTGGGGGTACCGTTATATGGGAACTACCAGAAAAAGTGGACCTATATTTGTAATTTTTAGTGGAGAAATTTGGTACCCAATAAGAACCCAATGTACAAAATTTCAGCGAATTCAGTTATAAAACGCGACCAAGAACCCCAACATAACGAAAATTGGGAGTACACTTATATGGGGGCTATCCGGAAAAATATATAGAAAAATTGACGTTGGCACAATTTCGTGTCAATTGGACAAACATTAGGAGTTTGGTGCACCATTTACATAAAATCGGTGCATTACATAAAATTTGGTGCATTTGTTGTAAATTTACACGAATCTCAGCACACATAAAATATTTATTTGCAAATATATCCATGATTTGTCCAAATTTTCATATAAGGGTTTCACCAAATTTCTGGTATTTTGAAAACCCATATAATGATTGATTTTTATTCAATATTATTAATTTAATTTTCTAACAATAACTCATTTTGTAAGACTGTTGCTGTTGAAATTTTTCAATGATAAATGTCCCAGAATAAATTCGCTTTGAATGCGTTACATGTGCCTGCAACACTTGCTATTGTTTGTAAATTGGGGAGAGATGAACAATTATCAGGGGAAATGATCGCATGCTTCGCTCAGAAAACTGGAAAATAAAAGGACTTTACCGGCAAGCAAATATGTATAAAAAGTTCAGTATTCTTAAGCAAAATAAATCCAAATCGTTGAGGTTTGCAGGGTCTTATGGTTTATTTAGATCATTCGACGAAATAATCGACCCCACGAAAAACTATACTATACTTACTTTCGACTTATTCTGTAATGAATAATGGGGTGGCTCATTTTACTTCATCTGTATACCCTCTTTTTGCTTCATTTTTATACCCTCTATCATAGAATGGAGGGTATATTAATTATTTTGTCAGCAGGCAGGACAAGTTCGAAAATGGGTTATATCGGTCAACGTTTAGGCGTAGCTCCATATAGGGGTACCCCAATTTTCGGTATTTTGGTGTTCTTGAGTGCGTTTTTCAACCGAATTCGCTGAAATTTGGTACATTGCGTTTCAATTGGATACTAAATCAATCCACTAAAAATTTTAAATATATTTCCAGCACTTTTCAGAACTTAGGGGTTTCCATCGCATTTTTGGGTTCTTGAGCGCGGTTTTCAACCGAATTCAACCGCTGTAATTTTGTAGTCGTATATCGTAACAAATCTCTCTCCCAAAACTTATTAATATTCGGCACCTTTTATTGGTAGTCCCCATTTTTGTATTAACAAGTGAAAAAGCGTTAAGTTCGGCCGGGCCGAACTTTGGATACCCTCCACCATAGTTATACTGACAGATACATGCAATGAAAATATAGGGAACATACCAAAAAGTGGGCATATACCGATAACTCTACAAACCTATTTGTGTAAAACATTTTGTACACCGAATACAAATTTCAGCAATTTTTAATGGGGACTTTTCCTAAAATCTGTAGGATCCAAAAAGTGGGCTGATACTGATAACGCATGGTAGAGAATAAAATCCTCAAATTACTGTAATTTAGATTACAAAGTTATATGAGGGTATGCCTAAAGGGGGACCAATATTGATAACATAGTATAGGAAATAGTGAATATTTGGGGATATCATTATATGAGGGCTATGCCTAATTAATGACCGGTATATGCCAATACTGATCCGAATATTTTAATTGTTTATCTCAATTCTTTCCTTCAGGAGGTATCCGTATATTGAGGAGATGAATTTTTTTTATCACAATATCTTTAGAAGGCGGAATGCTCACAACAGATGGCTAAAACGTCCTTGTAGGGTAAGAATTGATTATTCCCCTTAACAACTACCCAACCCCAACACACGAAAAAAATCAGATAACTATTTTAATATAAACAAGTGAAAAAGCGTTAAGTTCGGCCGGGCCGAACTTTGGATACCCTCCACCATAGATATACTGACAGGAACTAGAAATGAAAATATGGGAAACATACCAAAAAGTGGACCTATACCGACATTTCTAAAAAGGGATTATGTAAACCATAATAAAAAATTCAGTAATTTTAATGGATAATTATACACTGTGGCTAATTAAAATATTCTAGAACCCATGTATCTTTATACCAAATGCGCTTCAAAAAATTTAGATTTCATCCAAACTTTGTCCATCTTATTATTTCTTCCAATCTTAGTTCAAATTCCAAGATGGGGAATATCGGTCCACTTTGTCTGGAACCTCCATACAGGGACTAGGTCTTAATGCGGGTTATAGTTCATTATCGAACCTTACGTTCTACTTTCTTATCTCGAAATCCTCCGCAGGTGAAATGATTACATCAGAGTCTTAGAACCAAACTTAAAACGCGGAATCAAATCAGATAACCATTTTAATATAAAAAAGGGGGTTATATGGGGACTACCCCAAAATGGGGGCGAATGTTAATAATTTTTGGTAGGGAGATTTGGTACCATATACGACTACAAAATACCAATTTGCAACAAAATCGGTTGAAAAACGCGCCAAAATGCCAAAAAATGGGGGAGCTATGCCTAAACGTGGACCGATGAAGCCCATCTTCGAACTTGATCTGCCTGCAGACAAAAGACGACTCTATGCAAAATTTTGTCGATCTGTCTCAATTCGTTTAGACGCTAGAGTGATTACAACAGACAGACGGACAGACAGACAGACGGACATGGCTATATCGTCATAGAATTTTACGCTGATCAAGAATATGGTCGGAAATGGTTATTTCGATGCGTTACAAACGGAAAAACAAAACTAATATACCCTCCATACTATGGTGGAGGGTATAAAAACGGTTCAGATTTAGATCTAGCTCCCATATATATTTTAGTCCGATTTAGTATGGGTCTTTGGTGCACCATTTACATTACATCGGACGAAAATATATATGGGAACTATAGCTAAATCTAAACCGAATTCCACGAAACTTAACACACATCACTCTAGACATCACTTAGTACGTTGTACCTAATTTCGTGCAAATCAGAGTAAGTATAGGGACTTTGATACACCAAGTCCCTATATTTACTCTGATTTGTACGAAATTAGGCTATATAAGATATAGCTCCCGTATATATTTTCGTCCGATTTAATGTAATTGGTGCACCAAACTCTTAATGTTTGTTCGATTGTCAAGACATAACTTTCATATATATTTCGAATGGGTGTCTGAATAATCCATGCTTTAAATCCATTTAAGGGGACCCCAATTCTCGGTTTCAAAAAATTTATTTTTTTTATTTAATTCAAATCTACACTAATTCAAGAATATCTTTATGAAATTTCATGTGAAAATCTGAACAACTCTTGAAGATATAGCTGATTTATTGCGCTAGCCTCAATTGACGGCAAAGAGGGCTTCTCAAACTTTAAACGCATTTTAAATAAATAAATTTGTCCCTTTGTACGCAAACGACAGAATAAATATAGGTTGTAGGATGGCATATGTATGGACTGATGTTATTCGGTTAACATACGGATAAAGGTCACATATTTGAGTTCGTTCAATTTTTTTTTATGTCAACGGAGGAGTCTGTTAGGATACACATTTAGAAAATATCCACAGTCGTGAAGGGTATCATATAGTCGATCCAGTCCGACTTTACTAATTTCCTTATTGGTTTTACTTGTATTTATTTAATTTAAATCTAGTAGTTAAAACTGTAACAAAAAAACTTGTGCAGATTTTGACAATGCTTGAAGCTACATTTTGAAAACAAATTAAAACGATTGGTCTGTTCCAGTACTTTTTTTAATAGTAAAGCTAGTAAAAGGGAAACATTTCAAAATCTCTCTCAGAGTACAGAATAATTTGAAAAGTTCAAGAACGAAAACGTAGTACATATGCCAAAATTAGATGGCAATACTTTAAAATCAACCTAATAGCCTAGACATACGATAGCCTTAATTTGCATTAACAGCCTTAATTCAAATTAACTTGTACATTATCCTCATTTTTTATGTGTTGTTAATGCACAAAATAAAACTGAATTTATACTGAGTTAGGCAATTTTAATATGGCAATGATGTCGAAAATTAATTGTTTCTTGTCAAATTTATTTGTATTTCTGAAAATAAAAATAAGAAATGAAAGCAAATTTCAACCATTTTGTTTTGCTAAGGTCAATAGTTGCTATTCCTCCTTTATGTCATGTATCAATTTCCTAAAGATGTAATCCCGAAAAATATCGGAGCAAATGTAAAAAATGTTCATCCTACACACAGACAAATAATTGTTTTGAAGCAAAAAACTGTTTCGTAAATGCAGAAACTCTCGTCTGTCAGGGGTAAATATTAATTCAAATTAAGAACTTTTTAATGCAAATTAAGGCTGTCGTCTGTCTATGGTATAACAGCCAATCAGAAGTAGGCATTTCTGTTTACCATTTTTACTCGGCCAAATTTCTCGAGTAAAAAGTTTACAAAGAGAACGCCATTTTGTATTGTGCTCTCTTAAATTTGATTCAAAGTTTTACCAGTTTTATGGGTTGAGGAACATTTTTCGAGTAAAAAGTTGCAAAACTTGTAAAATTAGTAGATTTTTTTGGGTTCTGGAACGGAACTGATGTTATGTTCCGTCCGCCCGAAATATTCAATTGCTGTCAAAAATATTAATATTAAATTCCCAAAATTTGCACCATGGGAAATTACAAAATTCTTTTAAAATTCCATAAAAAAAAATTTTGAAAAAATTTTTTGCGAGCACATTTATGATTTTTGGTACATAGGTTAAGAAAAATATGCTGATTCGAAACATGTTCGCGTTCACAAATTTGGATGCTGCGCATAAAAGTTATAGCGATTTTAAATCTTGTATTTCAAATATAAATTAAATTAATTCCTATTTGAATTTCTCCACAAAAAGTTAAAAACATTTGTTTTCTTTGCATACTTGTCAAATCACATTGAATTGCGGTTAAATTGTCGCGAAAAAAACAAATAGAAGCATGAAGATATCTGAAAATAAAATAAATTAATTTTTTAATTAAATCGAAATGTTTTTTTGAGTTTTCGATTTTTTTAGTATGGTTAAGGGAATACGGTTTTGCCTTAATCTTCTAAAATATGCGTCGCTTTTTTCCTCCAATTCTTTTAGATGATTGATAAATATCGGTATATTCATCTGATAATAGTTTCGACTGTAAAAATGACTAAATATATTGCAGTTACAATACATAAAAATTATCAATATTTAAAAGCATGCTATTCGCGTATTAGCTGAAATCAGTTGATGCGCATGCGGTTTTCGTATAAACCGAATCAATGTCTTTCAATAATTATGATTTTTTTGATGTTTAATTTAGCGGTCAAAGTGTGCCGCTCGATGCGCTTTAGTATGCAAAACCCCTAAAAATGGCTGAAAATCGCGCAACGTGCATACGATTTTTATGCGCATCCGATTTCAGTAATCTCCTATGAAAATACACAAAAGAACACCTATTTTAAAAGGATCGGTGAAGAACCGCGGATGTGCCTCCACAATCGATTTTTTTGACCTATTTTAACACAAATTCGCGAATATGATAACACACGAATGAATGTATGTGAAATCAATTCGAAGAAAAACGCGATTATATACGCGAATTTGTCAAAATAAGTTTTTGTGGTTTTTCCCACATTCAAGGTACCTATATCCGCAGTTTTATTGGGCGGAATTGAACATGGATGGGCTCATTAGATCCGGTACGTAAAAAACTAAAATCACGCGGGGTTCCACGGAATTTGAGTGGACTTTCTTAATTTTAGGCTCAAAAAATATGTTTTTTATAAAAATTTAAGCACCAAATTTTCGTCTTTGGAACCCAATTGCTAAGAAGCTACGGTGAGCACATTCATGAGATATACACTAAACGAAGCGAAATCACGAGTTCTACAATCCTATAATTAGTTTAGTCCATTATCTGGATGCGCATCCTAATTATAAGAAAAATTCAAAAACACACAGAAAATCCGGCTTCAAAATGTCAGCATCCGTTTCGGGTGGATGCAGTACATATATCGAAAAATCATATATTAAAATCATATTGTCCATGGGGTATTCTGCAACTTAGTCACTGATCACATGTTCGTGCGTTGTGTAGTGTAGCCACAAATCAGGAACGAACACAAAAAAACTCGTTCGCTTCAACACATTTTCACCCATTTTTTACATTACCACCATCACAGCTTCCACGAAACTTATTATTTATTACCAATATTTTAAGATTTTGACAAAAACACTTCATTTTATAGAAATGAATTTTAATTATATGCAATATGTTCATATTTCGCGAGTTATAACCTTGCAAACCTCAGTTTCAAGGAATTTAAAAGATTTTTGTAATTTCCCACCATAGACTTTTGAC
This sequence comes from Musca vetustissima, assembly GCF_032173495.1. Lineage (NCBI taxonomy): Eukaryota > Metazoa > Arthropoda > Insecta > Diptera > Muscidae > Musca > Musca vetustissima. The sequence continues at coordinate 9,340 of NW_026883221.1, read as the reverse complement.
ATTTATTAGCACCAAGCGACTGTTGCAAGCCATAATGCATACAAATTTTTATGGAGATTTTCCCAAAATCTCAAAACCCCCAAACCGTGGTCCGATATTGATGACGTATGGTGAGTTTCAAAATATATGTATAAAATCCTCAAAATTCTGTAATTTAGAGGGCTATGTTAAATGGAGACCAATATTGATTATATCGTTGGGAAATACCAAACATTTGCAGTTATCATTATATGAGAGGCAATGCCTAATTATGAACTGATATAGCTTAATTTTGAACCTAATATTTCGTTCTGTATCACAATACCTTCACGCTAAAGCCCGAACGGTAAAGGTTATATGGGGGATACCCGAACAAGTCGACTTATATTTATAATTTTTAGTGAAGAGATATAGAACACAATAAGAATCCAATGTACCTAAATTTTTTAGCGAATTCGGTTGAAAAACACGCTCAAGAACCCCATATGTAACCCTGAATATTATCACATGGCACCTTTGCAGAAAATGCTTGATATATGTTGACAGACCCAATATAAATATCCCACCCCATGTTCGTTCTCAATATTTTGCATTTTGAAAGTTTCTGTCATCCGGCGTTCTTGGAGGATGTGTGTTGATACAGATGCCGCACCATTGTCGGTATTTTCATTATGTTATCTTCATTTACCAGTAATAATGTAATTCCGAATTGTAGGCTTCTAGTAGATAAAAAATTCAAAAAAAAAAAAAATGTTCAATAGAGATCCATGTGTTTACTTAGCAGCCATAAAAGTCCATGGATAATGTTCAGCAGTTTGAGGTTCCCAGCCCTTTTTTAATTGTCAGAGAATACATTAATCACCTAAATATTTAAGGAATTACGAAGTGTTCGGTCCTGTCACAATTAACGGTGTTTAAAATTGTATATATATTTTGTTAGCCTCCCATGATAGGAGTTACAATAAATGATATCCGGTGAATGATTAGGATTTAATATATAAATTCCACATAATTACCGTTTATTATATTTGGTATACAATATTTGTTATATTATAAGCAATCCTTTTTTAACAATTATTTATTTTAATAAAACAATCAAGCACATCAAAGCAAGTAAATTTTATGAAAAAAAAAAATAAAACAATATTACATTGTCCGGTATTACGTTGCAACCTTATTTCATATTACAATTATTTTCAGCTTCCTCTCTATCGAAAACGAATTTCAATTTTACAATAAATTTTCGAATAAATAATTTCCAATAGAAGCAACAGAAATGCACAAATATAACAAGCTACCATTATTTGCCAAATAAAAATGAATTCTTCGATGCCCATTGTGCGATGACCTGCATCCGTATTGACATTTTCTATATTTTTAATTTTACCAATTCTTTTCAATTCAATGTAACTGAGACGTAACCAATATTCGTTGAAACCAAATTCTTTGGCTCGAATAATGAATTTATTTAACGGTTGTAGGTACAACGAATTCTGAGGCAATACAAAGCCCGTAATGCCCATATTGGGTAGGCATATTCGGCTTAAACGAAACAATGGCTTTGAGAAACTCCTCTGCTGGGTACTGTAAATATACCATTGCGCATAATGGACTGGATAGGCGTAGGAGGTGTTGAATGAGGAATGTAGACGCCGATATTTCTCATAGTCAGAGTAAATTTCCAGTCCGGACAGAAAGCGTTTATAGTTGTATCCACGACTCTGTTTAATGAAGTCCAAATCATTTTTGAAGATCACAACTTTTAAATTGGCGGCCCGAAGTTCTTGGAAATTTGTGATTGGTACCGTAAGAGGATGTGTGAGAAAGGATTGCAGAATTGCTGAAAATTGCACGGTGACAAGTAGGCCTCGTACAAATAGTACGGTATATAATATTTTTAAACTTTTCGTTGCTCGGGGTTGTAGTTTAAACGACCAGCCAAATATTCCCCTAAACACTTTGGTATTCAGAATAAGTTTATCCAAAGTAATTGAGTATTGTTCGTTTCTTTGTAAGTGTAAAACTTTTGTACCCAGCTCTAGGATAATAGACAACACCAACATCGATAATATGAAACGTAGAAAAAAATGTAGATTCATCGAACGGTATATAAATTCCTTATAGCTATGCGGCTTCTCGATCGGCACCATAATACACCAGGGTCTGACTTCATACAAGTGAGACATTATCCTTGAACTATTAGCGTGGAGTGCTGGAACCAATGCTGCTGGTATATCGAAGCGATCAGCTTTGGCCAAATCAAATATGTTTTGATAGAATACCGGTTTATCCTCCTGCAGGAACAGAGGCCATGACAGGGAGCCGTTGATTTGCTGGGCAAATGCTTCGAGAAAACTCACCACATAACCCTTCATTACAACCTGCCCATATTGATTGCGATGTAAAGCTGATCGAGGTATCATTTGATCGGGATATGTTCGAATTTTATGACCATACAAATTTGCCATTTTATTGGGAAAGAATTCAACATTGTTGCCAACATCATGACCAAAGCTTTTCGTAACCACTTCGAATTCAGGAAACATTTCGAATGCGTAGAATACTGGATCTTCATAGAAATTTCCCAGCAAAACGATGACATTAATTATTTTCTGTTTGGAGCATGCCCTAAGCATGTGCCACACAACGATGCTGGCAAAAGCCTGAGACATATGTTCCGCCAATAGAATAATGCGATTTTGTAGCTTATATTGTAAAACCCGCGATAAAAAGCTAACATATTTGTCCTCATCCCCATATTGCCAATAGATGAAAATCAAAAAGTTTTTATTCAATTTAAGGCAGGCATTACAAAATTGATGTACGAAGGTTTGAATTAGCACCGATTTTCCCATATTTTTCTGTAAGACTTCAGGAACCAATACATCCTTAATGGTAAATTCACGTCCAATGAGAATACAGTTATCAAATCGATTCTCTCGATCCACTTTGTAGAATAGTTGTTTTAATTGAAATCTTATTTCATGCTTATGCACGTCCTCGGTTTGTAATTTTCTAATTATTACATTATTGGGTTTGATGGATTGAATAAATAGCAGAAAGATTAGAATTTTGAAAAATATCATGTTTAGAAAATGCTGCCTAAATAAAGGTTGTCGATAAACTGTAAGGAAAATTTAAAGTGAAATTTTATTTATGTGTAGCCAAATAATTTCTTTCTGATACGCTATGGCTGCTTAATGGAAATCATTATGGCATTAATGATATCAAATGCATTTCCTTTTAGCATTCAATTAATAGCATTATGTTTTTCCTTGTTCATTGATTTTACTTTTTTTTTTTTTCAAATAAATATTTCAGATTACATTTGTTGTACCCTACACATATATGTTCACTATGCGTATAATTCTAGACCGAATTAGGTGAATCTATCTAATTATATCCGTTTGTCAAAGTAGAGGCCATAAGCTATTACCATGAGTAGGTAAAAATTTAGGGCATCTAATGGACCAAACACTTTAAAGAAATAGAGTCAATAGAAATATCCGGACAGATCATTTTTTGAATGACCTCTTTATGGAAAAAGGGTACAAAAAGTTTGACCCGATTGGACTTCAGAAATTTTAATTTGTTTTCTTTTTTTTCAGTTATAATTTAAACTCTGTGGCATTTTATATGAGCAAGGGTATCTAGCCAATGAGTACGCCATAAAAAGGGCCACATGAACCAAGATGTCTGTGTGAAAAAATGACCAACTAATAAATATAAATAATCGGAAAAGTTATGTATGAAATTGCAGTTGTTGTCCTTTAAATACGATGTTGTCGGGGTCTACTTTAAAACATAAATATAAATATTTAATCCCAGTTAGTTGTTTTTATAAAAAAACAACTATTTATTTGTGGGGAATGTACGGCATTGTCCGCTGAGGCGTAAGGCAGGGAATACTTCGGATCTCGCCACTGATCCTCATCATTTCCCTTATTTTTTTGTGATTTTCTCCCCAGAAGCTATTTATTGCTTCCTTTAAAAACAACTTTTCATACCCAAATATCTCATGTAACAAATCGAAGTACTTACGTTACCAGCGATACCACCTCAATGAAAGGGTCGTTGGTGCGTGACTTCGTGGCTACAAATCAATTGCAGACAACTACAATACATTTGCAACTGCTATGTGTCGTCACTTTGTGACGAAAGCACATAACGTTGTAGTTGGTATTGCTATTTATTATACCTTCCACCATAGTATCGAAATATTCATTTCCGACCCTATAAAGTATATATATTCTTGATCAAGGTAAAATTCTAAGACGATTTGGCCAAGTCCGTCCGCCTGTTGTAATAACTCTAGCGTCTAAACGAATTAAGATAGGGTGCTGGAATTTTGCATAGGTTTGCCTGCAGGCAGGTCAAGTTCGAATATGGGACCTATTGGTCCACGTTTAGGCATAGCTCCCATATAACAGTACCCCACCATTTTCGGTATTTTGGGGTTCTTGAGCGCGTTTTTTAAACCGAATACGCTGAAATTTAGTACATTGAGTAACAAACTATAAATATAGGTCCACTTTTTCTGGAAGCCCCCATATAACGGTACCTCCTAATTTTCAGTATTTTTGGGGGTTTTGATCGTATTTTTCCAATGAATTGCCTGTAATTTAGTATTTTGGTACACGGTATTATGTCTTTGTGCATATGTTTGTAACAGGCAAAAGGAATCGAGATAGACCCATGGTTCCTTTTGAGAATATGCATAGAATAATCACTTTCTGAGTCGATTTATACATGTCCGTCCGTCCGTCTGTCCGTCCGTCTGTTGATGTTAAATTGTAAACAAAGTACAGGTCGCATTTATGATCCGATTTGGATGAAATTTGACACAGCTCATTTATTTGTCACAAGGACAAACGCTATTGAAATTGGGAAAAATCGGTTCAGATTTAGATATAGCTCCCATATATATTTTCGTCCGATTAAAGGTAAATGGTGCACCAAAGTCCCTCAAAAATTACTTGATTTGCACGAATTTTGGCATAGCGTATTGAATTAAGTCTAGAATGACGTGCGCTAAGTTTCGTGATATTCAGTTCCTATTAAGATATAACTCCCATATATAGTTTCGTCCGATTTTAGGTAAATGGTGCACCAAAGTCCCTATATATCTTTCGATTTGCACGAAATTTGATATAGCCTACTGAATTAGGTCTAGAGTGATGTGTGCTAAGTTTCGTGAACATCGGTTTAGATTTAGATATAGCTCCCATATATAGTTTCGCCCGATTTTAGGTAAATGTGTACGAAAGTTCCTATATATCTTTCGATTTCTAGAATGATGTGTGCTAGGTTTCGTGAAAATCGGTTGAGATTTAGATATAGCTCCCATATATAGTTTCGCCCGATTTTAGGTAAATGGTGCACCAAAGTCCCTGTTTATCCTTCGATATCCTGTATATCCTTTCGAAATAAGGCAAATAAGGAATTAAGTGTAGAATGATGTGTACAACTCCTTATATATTTTCGTCCGATTTTAAGTAAATTGTGCACTAAAGATCCATAGCTAGGCCGATTGACACAACGTACTGAAGTTAATATAGATTAATATTTGGCAAGTTTGCTTGAAATCGCTTCAGATATAGATATATCGTAGCTTCCATATATAGTTTTGACTTATTTATGTTAATTGTACACCAAATACTCAATGGGTGTCTGGTTGAGATTAAATTTTAAACAGTGCAGCATACCGAATAGCGTGTGTTAAGTTTAATTTAAATCGATTTAATTAAATCTGTCCCACTGTGCGCAAACGACTCTAAACTTACCCAAATGAATTGAAATTTATCATAGGTTTCAGAAAGACATAAAAATCACATATTTAAGTTCGTTCAAATTCATGTCAAAATTCCTTCAAAAAGGCGACGTCTTTTCGGATACATATGTAGAATATACTCAAAGTGGTGAAGTGTATCATATAGTTGGCCCAGTCCGACTTTACTACTTTCCATACTGGTTTATTTACATTAAAATAGTTATCTGATTTGTTCCACGTTTTGGGTTTGGTTCTAAGGCTCTATTGTATTGAGATAAAAACTAGAACGTGAGGTTCAATAATGAACTATATATGAACTATAACCCATTTAGGCCTAGACCCTGTGTGGGAGGTACCAGAAGGAGTGAATCCATATTTCCCATCGTCGAAGTTGTACTAAGTTTGGAAGAAGTAATAAGATGAGCATAGTTAGGATGACTTCAAAATTTTCTGATACTGATTTGGTCCAAAGAAACATTGGGTCCAGAACAAATATTTCGATGAAGCAAATTTTCACCGTGTCAGTGGGTATACACCCTCATTAGCCATGGGTTTGCAGAAATGTCGGTATATGTCCACTTTTTGGTGTTGAAAAATAAATCAAGATAGTGTTCGGAGTTATCTGTCCATGTTTTGTCATTTAACGAAATCACGCAATATTCTGCATTTTGAGGATTATTGGCATGTATATACACCATATTGTCTATAATTATGTACTTCTGGATATTATTTGGTAGTATATCTTTCTACTAAAACGCATAAATATTGGTCAATTTGAGTTTAGCTCAATCATAGCGGTACCTCTCAATTGGATTTTTAAATTGGATTCTCATAGGTTTGCAAATATCCCCAATATCTTAGAATATCGTTCTCCGACGTTCAGCGAAATTGGATCTAATTTGATATTTTCGGTTTTCATTAGGTCTCAAATCTTCCTACCAATAATTATCAATACCAGCCCAAGTTTTGGTATAGATCTCATATTACGACAACCCAAATTTTTATTGTTTTGAAGATTTCTGACATTAAGATAACCATCGATTTCAGGCATTTTGAATGTTCATATATATAGGAACTTTGGTGCACCGTTTATACAAAATTGGACGAAAATATATATGCAGGGATGATCCGTGTGATCGACTGTCAAAAGGTTGTAAACGTCGAAAACTTCGGTTTCTTGTATACAATGTAATACGTAGTAAACGTCATTTATTTGAATATTATTACCGTATACTGTTATTTCCAAGAATATATAGGGGAGAGGGGGCACCTTTGAACGTGGGGCACTTTTGAACAGCGCTCTTAAAATCTCGACTAAGAATTTTTCCGACCCGCAACGAAATTTTTTTATATGCCAATCTTGCTCTTTATCTGCGTAAACCATTTTGGCTAGCTTTTTCAGCTGTCCACAAAATGTACATGAGTGACTATGTTTTCGCACTGCAATTATAAACCTTGAATTTTTTGGTTGTAAGGGCGCAGGAAGAATTCAGTGATATTTTTCTTTCGTTAAAGAATTTTTTTTTTGCATTCCAACAATCATTTCAAACATAACTAATGTATTTTCTTTCATATATATTTCCTTTAAAAAAAGTTATTATAAATTGCCGTAAAATACCACAGGTGGGGCACCTTTGAACATACCCAGTAAACTCCATTAAAAAACGTAGGTTTTTACTTTTGGCTTGGATTTCTCAAAAATTTCAAATGGGCTAATAAGATTACGGAATTAGCTGTATTTTTCACCATATACATTTTTGTTTTTATGTCATTTTATATTTTAATAAATTTTGATCAGAATCAGTTTTGAACACTTTGACTTCCTTCATTAAAACAGTAATAAACCAGTAAGGAAAGTAGTAAAGTCGGACGGGCCGACTATATGTTACCCTTCACCACTATGAGTATATTAAACAGGACTATTATCATGAAATTGTATGAAATAAAATATGTGATATTTATCTAAATGTGAAACGACCTAGATCTATCCATAAAGTATGTAAATCGACTTCAAACAAATAAAAATAGGTCATCCGTTGGGCTATGTCTGTACTTCCTGAAAACGCAACTACGTAATTCTATGCTCAAGTTTGTAAGTTGTGCAAAATTTGATGTCGATCTGACTAACATGAGGAATTTGATGCCCAATTTACTTGAAATCGGGCAAAAAAATATATATGGAAGGTCTATCCAAATATTAAGCGATTTCAAACAAGCTTGTCACAGGATAGGTTATACTAATTTCAGAACGTTTTGTTCCTATTGGTTCCTTGGTGCGTCAATCACTTAAAATCAATCTAAATTAAAAGGGAGCTATATCTAAATCTGAACCCATTTTCACGAAACAAGGCAGATATCACTCTAGGCTCAATTCAGTACGTTATGCCAAATTTCGTGCAAATCGAAGGATATATAGCGACTTTGGTGCACCATTTACATGAAATCGGACGAAACTATATATGTGAGCTATATAGAAATCAGTACCGATTTTTTCGAAACTTGGCGGACATCACTCTACGCTCAATTCAGTACGTTATGCCAAATTTCGTGCAAATCGAAGGATATATAGGGACTTTGGTGCACTATTTATATGAAATTGGACGAAACTATATATGGGAGCTATATCTAAATCAGGACCGATTTTCACGAAACTTGGCAGACATCATTCTAGGCTCAATTCAGTACGTTATGCTAAATTTCGTGCAAATCGAAAGATATATAGGGACTTTGGGGCAACATTTACATTAAATCGGACGAAACTATATATGGGAGCTATATAGAAATCTGCACCTATTTTCTCGAAACTTGGCAGACATCACTCTAGGCTTAATTCAGTACGATATGTCAAATTTCGTGCAAATCGAAAGACATATGGGGACTTTGGGGCACCATTTACGTGAAATAGGACGAAACTATATATGGGAGCTATATCTAAATCTGGACCGATTTTCTCGAAACTTGGCAGACATCACTCTAGGCTTAATTCAGTACGATTTGTAAAATTTCGTGCAAATCGAAAGACATATGGGGACGTTGGGGCACCATTTACATGAAATCGGACGAAACTATATATGGGAGCTATATAGAAATCTGGATCGATTTTCTCGAAACTTGGCAGACATCACTCTAGGCTTAATTCAGTACGATATGTCAAATTTCGTGCAAATCGAAAGACATATGGGGACTTTGGGGCACCATTTACATGAAATCGGACGAAACTATATATGGGAGCTATATCTTAATCTGGACCGATTTTCACGAAACTTGGCAGACATAATTCTAGGCTCAATTTAGTACGTTATACCAAATTTGGTGCAAATCGAAAGATATATAGGGACTTTGGTGCACCATTTACATGAAATCGGACGAAACTATATATGGGAGCTATATCTAAATCTGGACCGATTTTCACGAAACATTGTAGACCTAAATGATTAGGCTGTACCAAATTTCGTGCAAATCGAGAGATATATAGGGACCGTTTACATTAAATCGGTAAAATATATATATGGGAGCTATATCTAAATCTGAACCGATTCTTCCCAATTTCAATAGGGTTCGTCCTTGGGCCGAATAAATGACCTATGCCAA
>NW_026883220.1:0-4614 GCF_032173495.1 Musca vetustissima | reverse complement strand
ACCGGTAAGGAAATATCGGAGATATGTACACATCATTCCAGATTTAATTCAATACGCTATGCCAAAATTCGTGCAAATCAAATGATTTTCAGGGACTTTGGTGCACCATTTACCTAAAATCGGGCGAAACTATATATGGGAACTATATCTAAATCTGAACCGATTTTCAGGAAACTTAGCACACATCATTCTAGACCTAATTCAGTAGGCTATAACAAATTGCATGCAAATCGAAAGATATATAAGGATTTTGGTACACCATTTACCTTAAATCGGGCAAAACTATATATGGGAGCTATATCTAAATCTGACCCGATTTTCACGAAATTTAGCATACATCGTTCTAGACTTAATTAAGTACGCTATTCCAAATTTCGTGCAAATCAAAAAATATATAGGGACTTTGTCACCCCATTTACCTTAAATCGGACGAAAATATATATGGGAGCTATATCTAAATATGAACCGATTTTCACGAAACTTAGCACACCTCATTCTAGACTTATTTCAATACGCTATGCCAAAATTTATGTAAATCAAATGATTTTCAGGGACTTTGGTGCACCATTTACCTAAAATCGGGCGAAACTATATATGGGGGCTATATCTAAATCTGAACCGATTTTCACGAAACTTGGCACACATCATTCTAGACCTATCTCAGTAGGCTGTACCAAATTTCGTGCAAATGGAAAGATATTTGGGGACTGTGGTACATCATTTACCTTAAATCGGACGAAAATATATTTGGGAGCTATATCTAAATCTAAATCTGGATTTTCCCAATTTCAATAGGGTTCGTCCTTGGGCCAAATGACAAATGAGCTGTGCCAAATTTCATCCAATTCAGATCATAAATGCGACCTGCACTTTGTTTACAATTTAACATGGACAGACGGACAGACGGACGGACGGACATGCATAAATCGACTTAAAAAGTGATTCTATGCATATTCTCAAAAGGAACCATGTGTCTATCTCGTTTCCTTTTGCCTGTTACAAACATATGAACAAAGACATAATACCCTGTACCACAGTGTGGTGAAGGGTATAAAGATGCAACATAAGAAGGGGTAAAGGGAGATTTTGGAAATTTGAAAATATTCTGCAATATAATTTAATATAGAATTCCTGCTCAGAATATACCGCACCCACTTTGTCATCTACTACCGACACTTATCTACTTACTATATATCACCAATGGCAACTTCTTTATTACACTTCTAGATATTTGATTGCTGTATTTTCTCCGTTATCAGCATGACTCCAGGGCCGGGATGTAAGATGGTGGCCTTATGTAAGGGTTGGCTGATAGTTACAGCCATCTACCTACATACATCTACGTATATAAATTGAAATAAAAATGCATATAATTTATTCAGTGCAGCATACAGAATATTAATGGCACATAAATCTAAAATGCAGTCTTTGTTCTCCATTAAACGGAGCGCACACAATTACAGCGCACACAGGCCAGCCATAGCCAACTACACATTTAAATGTGTATCCTTCCACACACATACACACATTGTCGGAAAATCTCTCTCTTTATTCTTCAGTGTGTGTATTGCGAAGTATTTGTAGATTCGAATGGATTTTCATTCGAATGGATGGATGGTTCGCAACTGGCAAAACAAATAAAACAATAATGGATAGAAAAAGGTAAAATAAAACAACAACAACGACAACCAAGAGAAATAAATGTTATTGCACAACTCTGCGATTCTGTCAAGCATTTGAAATCAAGTACCACTTCAGGTTTTTGTTGTAACAAATCGAAAACAATTTTCATTTTAATATAGAGAACTTAACTTCATAATGCAGCCGAGGTAATAAGTCTCGTAACAATAAAAAGTAAATTATATATGAAAATATTTAATGAAAATTAATTCGAGAGGTTGCATATCTTTAAAAAATCCACGTCTGCTATAGATGCTTGAAAAAATATTCTTTAAAAAATTCACGCCTGGTATAGATGCTTGAAAAAATATTCTTTAAAAAATCCAGGCCTGGTATAGATGTTTTTTGGGTGGCGTAGGAGATGATAGATACCAAGCAACGGCTCTGATTGGCTTTAACACTAGAACACCGAAGGCGGTCATTTTGACCGCTTTCCAATTTCAAGTACAAAAGCAACTGTGCATTTAATGACACTTTTATTTTAAATTTGGTGATTTTTTTTATAATAAACGTAATTCTATGAGATACAAAAAGTCACCAAATTTAAAAAAAAGTGTCATTAAATGCACAGTTGCTTTTTTACTTGAAATTGGAAAGCGGTCAAAATGACTGCCTTCGGCGTTCTAGTGTTAACATGGTGAAGTCCAGGCTTATCTTGGTCCCTCTTTCATCTCAATTGTGGACACTGACCTCCTCGTGGTGCCACCTGGGGTACCTATTTTCATCACCTGATGAAATAGTGAGCTAATATGTGACGCGAGTTCACCCATACGAACTATAAAAAAATGGGTTGAGGCGTCGGATTAGTTGCTCACACTCGGAAAACCGAACCTAAAAAAGCAAAGGAAAAGAAAACCAAACCCACCTAATGTTGACGACCCCCGCAGCCGTATAAAAGACCACGATCTGCGAATCTGCACTTGGAATGTGCGCACGTTTTACAGAACAGGCACGGTGTTCCCTTTGACGGATGTACTCAAGAAGTACAAAGCCGATATTATTGCCATACAGGAAATGTGATGGAAAGGGACTGGCGTAAGTAAATCAGAAGATTACGCCCTTGATTATAGCTGCCATGAAACGAGACGTGAATTTGGGTGAGGATTTATGGTTAATAGGAGAATAAAAGACCTCGTCTCCAGATTCACTCCAGTAGAAGAGCGAATCGCTGTAATCCGTATAAAAGCGAAGTTCTTCTACATCAGTGTCATTTGCGCCCATGCTCCGACCGAAGATAAAGATGAACAGACCAAAGACATATTTTACGAGAGCCTAGAAACTGCATATGACCGTTGCCCTGGCCATGACATTAAAATTCTGCTAGGAGATTTTAATGCAAAAATCGGAAGGGAAAATATCTTTGGTCCCATCGTCGGAAAATTCAGCCTCCATGCAGAAACATCAGACAACGGCATGAAGTTGATTGACTTCCCGGCAGCAAAAATATGATAGTTAACAGTACCATATTCAAGCATCTCGATATAAACAAGGCCACCTGGATTTCTCCTGATCAAGCAACGAGAAATAAAATTGATTATGTTGTGATAGACGAAAGAATGCTTTCGTCCAGTGTTTTAGACGTCAGATCGATACGAGGACGTCAGTGTTTTAGACGTCAGATCGATACGAGGAGCGAATATCGATTCGAACCATTACCTTGTGGCAGCCAAGGTACGCACCCTTCTTAATGTAGCAGCAAAGGTGCGATCTAATGTAACACGGAAACTCGACGTCGAAAAGCTGCAAACGCAACAGATAGCAGAAGCCTACTCCGCTCAATTTACCCAACAGCTTGATGAAAGCACCCCTTGTCCCGATAATAATATAGAAGCACAATGGCAGAGAATTGCCCACTCCATACAAACTGCAGCAAAATCTACACTTGGGTACCAAAAACCACCATCAAGAAATCCGTGGTACGATCAAGAGTGGCGTAATGCTACTGATATGAAAAACGCAGCGTATAGGACAAGCCTGCGGACAGTAGCAACATGTAATGCGATGGCGAACTATCGGGAGAGAGAGAGGAGAAACGTATTATCAGAAAAAAGAAGAAAGAACAAGAAAAACGTGAGCGTTAGCAAATCGAAATGTACAGGAGTCAGAATAAAGTCCGAAAATTCTACAAACGGGTAAAACACCAAACCGAAGGCTTTGGTGCAGGCACATCCTCCTGCAGAGATAAAGAAGGAAACCTGGTGACAGATACAGACAGAGTGCTGAGGATCTGGAAGGAGCATTTTGAAAAAGTTCTGGTATCAAATAGTAGGAGTGAAGTGGATACCCCAGAACCAATAATAGATGACGGTATAGAGTGTATACCACCTAGCCAAGATAAAGTCAGAATAGCAATAAATCGGCTGAAAGCAGCAGGGACCGATGGGTTACCAGCCGAACTATTCAAGGCTGGTGGTCAGATGCTGGTAAGGAGTATGCACCAGCTGATTAGCTGGCTAGAAGAATCCATACCCAATGATTGGAACATCAGCATCCTGTGTCCCGTGCACAAAAAAGGAGACAAGACTATATGTGCCAACTATAGAGGAATAAACCTCCTTCCCTTCGCATATAAAGTGCTATACAGCATACTGTGGAAACGACTGAAGCCAATGGTCAATGACATTAGTAGACCTGGCAAATCCACCATTGACCAGATTTTCACTCTGCGCCAAATCCTGGAAAAGACCCACGAAAAAAAAACATCGACAGAGGTGTTTAAAGCCATGTCTACGTTCGCCATTCCTGCAAAATTAATTCGGCTATGCAGGATATCTTTAACTGGTAGAAAATCAGCATTTATAGTGGGAGAGGACCTCTCGGAGCCCTTTAAAACCGAACGAGGATTCAGACAAGGTTACAGTTTGTCGTGTGACCTTTTTAACATCCTGCTGGAAAAGGTCATACGAGAGGTAAAAGTGAACAGATATGGCACTC
>NW_026883219.1:0-47176 GCF_032173495.1 Musca vetustissima | reverse complement strand
CGGTTTTTGGTACCCATATTGTTCCTTTTGCTGCAATTTGCAAGGCGTGGGCAATTCTTTGTCAATGTCCTTTCATATTATTAACGGGACAATCGATTGAATGTCTAATGAATGGATGAATGTCTTCCGTCTATCACAACATGATTTATTTGATTTCTCGTTGTTTAATCGGGAGAAATGCAAGTGCCCTTTGTATATCCAGATGCTTGAATCTTGTGGTTTTTGTTTTTTTGCTTCCAAAGTCAATCAGCTTCATGCTGTTGTCTGGTTTTTCTTCATGGAGGCTGAATTTTCTGACGTTGGAGCCAAAAATATTTGCCCTTCCGATTTTTGCATTAAAATCTCCTGGCAGAATTTTAATTACATAGCCAAGGCAGCGGTCATAAGCTGTTTCTAGGCGCTCGTAAAATATGTCTTTGGTCAGTTTATCTTTATCTTCCGTCGGAGCATGAGCCAAAAAAAAAGACTGATGGAGAAGAACTTCGCTTTTATAAGGATTATAAAAATTCGCTCATCTACTGAAGTGAATCTGTAGACGAGTTCTTTTATTCTCCTGTTAAACATAAATCTGCAACGATTCATGTCTCGTTTCATGGCAGCTATAATACAAAGTGTAATCGTCTAATTTACTTATGCCAGTCCCTTTTCATCGCATTTCCTGTAAGGCGATGGAAAGTGAAACATTTCAAGTGCAGATTCGCAGATCGTGGTCCATTATACGTTTGCGGAGGTCGTCAACAATAGGTGGTTTGGTTTTCTTTTTCGTTGGTTTTTCATAGTAGTTTTTCCGAGTGTGGGAAAATAACCCGACACTTCAACCCATTTTTTGCATATTGCATCTAGATAGCAAAAAACCTTATACGCATATACTTCCCAAGGATCGGATGGATTAAACCTTTTGGTGGGGAGATTTGCCTCACAAACGAATTGTAAACGTATCTGAAGTCCTCAAAATACCGACAATGGACTACCGTTATAGTGGACCAATATATGTAGATTTTCGTAGCAATATTTGCCACAGATTGAAAACCAAAAGTATCAAATTAGAGTCAATTGTAAACATACTCAAAACCTTCAAAATTCCAAATAATGAGGTGTACTACTGTATGGGGGTTACCCGGCCAATATTTATTACTTATTTGTAAGGAAATTTGCAAACAAATTACAGTCATAAATATATGATTCCAACTAATTTACTTGATAACATTACTCAACCTCCCTAAAATATCGAAATTTGAGAGATATCGTTGTATGGGGTCTATCATCAAGAGTGTACAAATATTGATCATTTTAGGTAAGTAAATTTGCTACCCAACGCGAACCCAATGTATGTTCAATTCCGTTGGACAAAGTACCCAAAATACCGATCCTCAAAGTAATAGCAATGTATGTGTAAATTTTCAAAGCTCAATCTTAAATATTGCGAGCATTATCGCTATTTCAACTGACTGAAATATATGGCTAAATCGGCTTAGAATTTAAAATTTTTAAATTGCTAATAAATAAACCAAATAAGTGACCTGAATATCCATCTAGCTATTCTCATGTTCGATATGCTTTGCAGTGCATTCCAAAACATCCAGTACAAGGTCATACTGCTAAAAGATAAAAGCAAAATTCAAAGGAAAACTATTTCATATTTTTGATTTCCAATTTCAAATAGTTTTTCTACAAAGCTTTCACTGAAAATATGCTCCCAAAAATCAGAACATATTCGAATCAATTAAATCCGAACCTTGATTAATTTTTCTACCCCAGCTTATGCTAGCATAAAAATACCTTTGCAATAGAACAAAACTTCTAAAAGCCTTAACACTCTCACACATGTCCAAAACTTTACACCACAGACCACTTGAAGTTGCATACCCATGTATTCGATTTTATGCTTCGAAATTTTCTTGTAGTTTTTTTTTCATTCAATTTTCAAATTGCCACAGTTGATTGATCCCTAAAGAATTTTACTACAATCGTTGTGAAATTCGACAAAAAAGTTATTAACTACCATCGGCTATGGCACGCACAAACAATAACAATATGTTAAACTTCTCATTGTTTGTTTTAATTTGCCAATAAAAGCTTTTAAATCAATTTCCATTGGAATTGTTTAAAACTATTTTATTTTTAATGGATATTAACACTTGACCTTTGACTTTAATTACAGCAATGACTTTTGTTTCTGTTCTGTTCTCTGTGTGGGTGTATGTATGTGTGTGCCTGGCTTTGTGTTTGTGTGTGTGTTTTGAACCCAACAAAACGATTCATTGTGAACGTGTGGCATGTACGTTGTTGAAAGCACCAATCAACATAGTCATCGTCATCATATAGCAAGTCGCTTTTTGTTTCGTCCTCGCCATCATTGCCAACGTCAAAGCCATTGCCATTCAGACACTCACTCACACACATACATACAGACATTCCCATCAGCATAATCATCGTCATTATTATAATCATCATTATGGGAGCGGGTGGGTAGTCTCATCATTGCTCTCTTATGGTAAAACTATCAAACAACCTTTTTCATAAATGCTTTGATTAAAAAATAATAGTCAACTAACTTTTTTGCCCCCACCACCACCAATACTTATGTATTTCTAGCGTCAATTAATTGAGACAGTGGATTTAGGAGAATTACAAATTAACTAGTGCTGCTTTTTGGGCATATTACGGCTCCAACTTAAATTTTCAGTAGAATCCGACTTCTAAATCGATTACGTAAATGTAATATACACATATACCATCCCTCAGAATTTAATACGAGATGTTTCTTAAGAAGAATTACATACTTTGTCTCTGTAGAAAAAAAATACTAGGGCACCAATGAATTATTTTTCTATTGAAAAATATCCTCTAGGTATTGAGAAGACAATCATAAAGACAAGTAAAATCGTCGTTAAATTTAGCCAGACCGAACTTTTTATACGCTTCACCATAAGCTGAACATTTAAAATCGTTCGGGACCTTCATAAATGTCGGTCCCATGCTAAATCTTTGGTATGAAGATATGGGGGCTATTCTCAAAAGTGGATCTATATCAATAAATTTTGTTAGATAGATTTCCATCTTATGAGAATACAAAATACCAATTTACGGCAATTCGGTTCAAAAACGTGTGGTCTTCGGTGAATATTTCGAGGTTTTCCGAACGGAATGACAAATTTAATATACACTCCAACTTATGGCGGAGGGTATAAAAAATCCCACAGGATACCGTGGATATTGGTGATGCAGTTTTCTATATAAAAATTCTTCAATCAATTGAGGTCACACTTTTCGTAGGAAATCATTCGCCAGGGTACACTTTTCCTACTAAACAAGTTTTCAGGCCTCTCTATTCTACTTTTTTTCTATAGAAGAAATTCTGCGAAAGCCGACAAGGTTCATAGCAACATTTTTTCTACAGAAAAAATCCTTTTTTTTCAAAACAATTTAAGCATCGCCAATAGACGTGGCTTCGCCCATAGGCAGGGTTTACTTCTTAAGCTCCGCCCAGAGTGGAGGATTTCTTCTTAAGCTCCTAATGCGTGATCTGTTTCCACACTACTTTTAAGCTCCGTTAATAGACGTGTTTATACCCTTCAACACACTATGGTATGGTGTATGGTGTCTTTGAGCATATGTTTGTAACAGGCAAAATGAATCGAGATATATCCATGGTTCCTTTTGTGAATGTGCATAGAATCACTTTCGATATATGCATGTCCGTCCGTCCATGTATTTTTGTGAACAACGTACAGGTCGCATTCATGATCTGACTTGGATGCAATTTGGCTAATGCCATTTATTTGGCCCAAGGACGAACCCAATTGAAGTTGGAGAAAATCAGTTCAGATTTAGATATAGCTCCCATATATAGTTACGTCCGATTTTATGTAAATGGTGCACTAAACTCCCAATATAGGTCAGATTGAGAAACAATTTTGCTCAGAGTACTGAATTAGGTCCACACTGATGTCTGCGAAGTTTTGTTTAAATCGGTTAAGATTTAGATATAGCTCGTCCTTTTTTTAATGATACATCAAATTCCCAATATTTGTCCGATCGGACAAAATTTTCCAAAAAGCACTGAATTAGATCCATGCTAATGTATACGAAGTTTGTTGAAATCGATTCAGATTTAGGTATTGCTCCCATATATAGTTTCGTATGATTTTATGTGAATGGTGCACCAATCTCCCAATTAGGTCCAGATTGATGTAAGCGAAGTTTCGTTGAAATCGGTTCAATTTTAGATATAGATATAGTTTCGTCCGATTTTATGTAAATGGAGTACCATACTTCCAGTATTGGTCCGATTGAGACAAAATTATTTACAGAGTACTGAATTAGGTCCAGATTCATGTATGGGAAGTTTTGTTGAAATCGATTCACATTTAGATATAGCTCCTATATATGGTTTCGTATGATTTTATGTAAATGGCGCACCAAACTCCTAATATTGGTCCGATTGAGTCAAAATTTTGTACAGACTACTGAATTAGATCCAGATTTATGTATGCGAAGTTTTTTTGGAATCGGTTCAGATTTAGATATAGCTTCTGCGAAGGGAGAACTATAAATGAGTTTTTCTCAAACCGTGTTTTTACAAATGGCGGTCACCATAACTCAAAAATTAATAATCTTATCGGTTCCAAATATGTATATATAAGTGTCCTATAAACTAGGACAAATGTCGGTCCACATATAGATAAAGATTGCATAATTAAGTTCGTCCGATTTCATGTGAATGTTTTTTGAAAAATGAGACGTGTGTTAGGAATATACCCAAAGTGGAATGACAAATTTAATATACACTCCAACTTATGGCGGAGGGTATAAAAAATCCCACAGGATACCGTGGATATCGGTGATGCAGTTTTCTATATAAAAATTCTTCAATCAATTGAGGTCACACTTTTCGTAGGAAATCATTCGCCAGGGTACACTTTTCCTACTAAACAAGTTTTCAGGCCTCTCTATTCTACTTTTTTTCTATAGAAGAAATTCTGCGAAAGCCGACAAGGTTCATAGCAACATTTTTTCTACAGAAAAAATCCTTTTTTTTTCAAAACAATTTAAGCATCGCCAATAGACGTGGCTTCGCCCATAGGCAGGGTTTACTTCTTAAGCTCCGCCCAGAGTGGAGGATTTCTTCTTAAGCTCCTAATGCGTGATCTGTTTCCACACTACTTTTAAGCTCCGTTAATAGACGTGTTTATACCCTTCAACACACTATGGTATGGTGTATGGTGTCTTTGAGCATATGTTTGTAACAGGCAAAATGAATCGAGATATATCCATGGTTCCTTTTGTGAATGTGCATAGAATCACTTTCGATATATGCATGTCCGTCCGTCCATGTATTTTTGTGAACAACGTACAGGTCGCATTCATGATCTGACTTGGATGCAATTTGGCTAATGCCATTTATTTGGCCCAAGGACGAACCCAATTGAAGTTGGAGAAAATCAGTTCAGATTTAGATATAGCTCCCATATATAGTTACGTCCGATTTTATGTAAATGGTGCACTAAAATCCCAATATAGGTCAGATTGAGAAACAATTTTGCTCAGAGTACTGAATTAGGTCCACACTGATGTCTGCGAAGTTTTGTTGAAATCGGTTCAGATTTAGATATAGCTCGTCCTTTTTTTAATGATACATCAAATTCCCAATATTTGTCCGATCGGACAAAATTTTCCAAAAAACACTGAATTAGATCCATGCTAATGTATACGAAGTTTGTTGAAATCGATTCAGATTTAGGTATTGCTCCCATATATAGTTTCGTATGATTTTATGTGAATGGTGCACCAATCTCCCAATTAGGTCCAGATTGATGTAAGCGAAGTTTCGTTGAAATCGGTTCAATTTTAGATATAGATATAGTTTCGTCCGATTTTATGTAAATGGAGTACCATACTTCCAGTATTGGTCCGATTGAGACAAAATTATTTACAGAGTACTGAATTAGGTCCAGATTCATGTATGGGAAGTTTTGTTGAAATCGATTCACATTTAGATATAGCTCCTATATATGGTTTCGTATGATTTTATGTAAATGGCGCACCAAACTCCTAATATTGGTCCGATTGAGTCAAAATTTTGTACAGACTACTGAATTAGATCCAGATTTATGTATGCGAAGTTTTTTTGGAATCGGTTCAGATTTAGATATAGCTTCTGCGAAGGGAGAACTATAAATGAGTTTTTCTCAAACCGTGTTTTTACAAATGGCGGTCACCATAACTCAAAAATTAATAATCTTATCGGTTCCAAATATGTATATATAAGTGTCCTATAAACTAGGACAAATGTCGGTCCACATATAGATAAAGATTGCATAATTAAGTTCGTCCGATTTCATGTGAATGTTTTTTGAAAAATGAGACGTGTGTTAGGAATATACCCAAAGTGGTGAAGAGTGTAATATAATCGGTCACGACCGACTTTACTACTTTCCTTACTGGATTTTCATTGTCCTTTTCCACTTTAACACAAGCCTTTCTCAGGAAACTTTATATGCATGCAATATGTGGATTATGAAGAAATGTTGCAGTCGTCTAAATATAATTATGTAAAACACTTTAATAATATTTTTTGTGAGAGTCAGATCCATTTTCTAAATTTTTGAAACGAATTCATCGACTCGTACTTTTTAAATCTATTCTAAATCATATTCTAATATATCACCATGAAATAAATATAATCCTTCGCAACTACAACCTTCAAAAGAAATATCAACTCTCGGGAGAGAATCAACGTCTTGATCAAAAACGATGCCACTGTCTACAACGTGGTAAAACATTCAATAACAACAAAAAACAGCAGTGTTTCACCATTCGCACACAAAGGGAAGATGAACGTTAAAAAAACACAAGCGTGTTAGTTGATACACACAAACGTTTTGTATGAAAGAAAAACATTTCATATTATTTTTTTAACTTTAGAAACACTTTTTTCCTGTTATGAACCAAAAATAGCTGTAAAAAACAATAGCACCAACAACTCGCAACCATCATGCAGTAGTACTACTGTGGCAAAAGGTGAGTAAGGTTAACAACTGCACAAATATTCGCATTAAAAAATTGAACAAATCTTGAAGCTATGAAGAAACAAAAAAAGAACAACAAAAAAACGAAATGTTGAAAGGCTGGTCATGTTCATATTTTCTACATTTTCTAGTGTCCCTCCTTTTTGTGTTATTGTTCTTCAATGTTCGGTCTGTATTGTTTTTGTTGTTGTTATTGCTGCTGCCATATCGGTTCAATGCTGCAGGTGTTTCTAAGAGCCGTCTGCCATTTTTAGACAAACGATAACCGTGTGAAATCTGGTAGTCGTGCATCGACGAAGAGTAAGACAAAAAAATACAAGAGAAATAACAATAACTTAAAGGTGGACGCAAAGTAATTGTTGTTATTGTACTTGAATGGTGAGCACTACATTCGGTGATGTATAATAAATAATATACCTTATTGTAAAGTGTATATAAACTATATCGATAAATAAGGCTCTACTACTGAAAATTATATTTGATTGAAACTTTTACACATATCATTGTACTAATTTGAGATAAACGGATTCAGTAACAAACAAAACAGGGTATTTCGCGTAGTCCTATAAAATAAGTCTAATGGTGTCAAATAGCATGACCTTGGTGGCCATTTTATATTACCAAGAAAGCCATAGCACTGTTAGATGAAATCTGATGAAAATATATATGGAACCTATAGCTAAACCAATCCAATACGGTATACAGTATTTAATGTAAATCGAACAAACATAGGCTGCTCGTTGCGCCATTTGCATAAAATCGGACAAAAATATATGTGGGAGCTATGCCTATATCTGAACACTTAACACATGTCATTCTAGACTTAAATCACCATTTACATAAGTCGACTCAGAAGGTGATCATATGCATATTTTCAAAAGGAACCATGGGTCTATCTAGATCAGGGAAGCGAAATGAAATTATTCAAATTGTACTGGCTTTCAATAAAAAGAGTACTTTTTTCAGTCCGATTGTACTTTTTATATAATTTTTAATAAAATTCGTATTGTTATTAACAATTAATAAAAACACGCATTAAGGATTAATTTTTATATACACATAGATAAAATGAAAACTAACAAACACCTCCATAGGTATACTGACAGATACATGAAAGGAAAATATAGGGAACATACCAAAAAGTGAACCTATACCGATAATTCTACAAACCGGTTTATGTCAACAATTGTGTACACCAAACACAAATTTCAGCAATTTGTAATGAAAACTCCAAAGCGTGGACTTATACTAATAACGCATGGAATATACAATCCTCAAACTACTGCAATTTAAATTACATAGTGTAGGAATTAGCGGGTATTTGGAGTTATACTTATATGAGGGCTATGCCTAATTAATGATCGATATATATTTACATTTACAACAAAGTCTTAGAATCGGACCCAAAACGCGGAACAAATCAGATAATTATTACACCCTTCACCACACTGTGGTACAGGGTATTATGTCTTTGTGCATATGTTTGTAACAGGCAAAAGGAAACGAGATAGACACATGGTTCCTTTTGAGAATATGCATAGAATCACTTTCTGAGTCGATTTATGCATGTCCGTCCGTCCGTCTGTAGATGTTAAATTGTAAACAAAGTACAGGTCGCATTTATAATCCGATTTGGATGAAATTTGGCACAAGTCACTTATTTGGCCCAAGGACGAACCCTATTGAAATTGGGAAAAATCGGTTCAGATGTAGATATAGCTCCCATATATATATTTTCGTCCGATTTAAGGTAAATGGGGCACCAAAGTCCCTCTATATCTTTCGATTTGCTTGAAATTTGTCTTGGAGTACTGAAATAGGTCCAGAATGATGTGTGCCAAGTTTCGAGAAAATCTGTTCAGATTTAGATATAGCTCCCATATATAGTTTCGTCCGATTTAAGGTAAATGGGGCACCAAAGTCCCTCTATATCTTTCGATTTGCATGAAATTTGGCATAGGGTACTGAATTAGGTCCAGAATAATGTGTGCCAAGATTCGAGAAAATCTGTTAAGATTTAGATATAGCTCCCATATATAGTTTCGTCCGATTTAAGGTAAATGGGGCACCAAAGTCCCTCTATATCTTTCGATTTGCATGAAATTTGGCACAGCGTACTGAATTAAGTCTAGAATGATGTCTGCCAAGTTTTGTCAAAATCGGTCCAGAATTAGATATAGCTCCCATATATAGTTTCGTCCGATTTCATGTAAATGGTGCACCAAAGTCCCTATATATCTTTCGATTTGTACGAAATTTGGCATAACGTACTGAATTGAGCCTAGAATGATGTCTGCCAAGTTTCGTGAAAATCGGTTCAGATCTAGATATATATTTTTACGTCCGATTTAATTTAAATAATGTGGTAAAGTTCTTATGTTGCATAGCGTACTAAATTTAGTCCAGAATTTTGTGTGCCAAGCTTCGAAAAAATCAGTTGAGATTTAGATATAGCTGATATGAAGTAATTGACGCACCAAGAAACCAATATGTGGATGATAGGAAATAAACGTACCGAAATTAGTATAACTTAACCTGTGATAAGTTTCTTTGAAATCGTTTCATATTTGGGTAAATAAATAAAGTAAATTATACATCAAACTCCTCATGTTTGTCAGATTGACATCAAATTTTGCACGTACAACGTACAAAATTGAGCCTAGAATAACGTAGTTACGTTCTCTAGACGTACAGACATAGCCCAACGGATGACCTATAGATATTTGTTTGAAGTCGATTTTCATACTTTTGTCCCAAACGAATGACATGTTTATGGATAGATCTAGTCCGATTTACATTTAGATAAATATCACATATTTGATTTCATCCAATCTCATGTTAATATTGCTGTTTAATATACCCATAGTGGTGAATGGTATCATATAGTCGGCCCCGTCCGACTTTACTACTTTCCTTACTGGTTTTAATATAAAAAGGGGGTATATGGGGACTACCCCTAAAAGGGGACGAATATTAATAATTTTTGGGAGGGAGGTTTGTTACCATATGCAAGTACAAAAACCAAATTTCAGCGATTTCGGTTTAAACACGCGCTTAAATCCCCCAAAATACATTAATTGTGTGGTACCGTTATATGGGGGCTACCAGAAAAAGTGGACCGATATTTATAATTTGTAGTGAAGACATTTGGTACCCCAAAAAGAACCCAATGTACCAAATTTCAGTGAACTCGGTTGAAAAACGCACTCAAAAACCCCAAAATACCGAAATTGGGGATGCCCTTATATGGGGGCTACCCGAAAAAGTGGACCGATATTTATAATCTTTAGTGGCCACATTTGGTACCCAAAAAGAACCCAGTGTACAAAATTTCAGCAAATTCGGTTGAATAAAATATCGAAAACTGGGCTGTACCCTTTTATATGGGGGCTATGCCTAAACGTGGAACGATATAGGCCATCTTCGAACTTGACCTGCCTACCGACTCTATGCAAAATTTTGACGATCTATCTCAATTCCTTCAGAAGATTACAATAGACGGACATGGCTAGATCGTCTCAGAATTTTACCCTGATCAATACTTATTGAAAATTTCGATGAGTTACAAATGGAATGACAAAATGAATATACCCTCTACACTATGGAGGATATAAAAGGTATGAAAATTCTGAAATAATAGAATAGAGCCTTAACTTTTGGGAATAAGCTTCAAAATCATTTAGTGTAAAATAATATTAAAGTGATTCCCACTGCGCCAAAATTGTTTCAATAACTTCTTGACGTGAAAGCCATCGAGCTGTTAAGTATTTAAAAACAACATGAATATCTGTACCGAATTATTCCTGAAAAATTATTCCTGACAAATCATCTCTCTCATAGAACAGTTACAGAAATAATAATTAATTAATATTAATATCTTCACTGAATTTATCAATCTGATCGGGAATACTGAATTTTTAAGAGGCATAGGACACTACGTTTAAACTATGTCAAATTATCCATTCGTAACGACATCGGGGGATGGCAATTCATTCTATATTATATGTTTAAACACTTATAATTCTTTTAAGTGAGAATAATTTGATACAATATAGTAATAGTGCTAAATAAGTCATTGGGGTGCTACTGTATTTTTGACTTTCAAATAGTGCTAAAATTAGTAAAATTGTACCAACTTTTGCATCCCTGATCTAGATTCTTTTTGCTGTTACAAACATATATACCAAGACATAATTTTCCAAGTATATTGCGTAGTTGGTCCCTTTACATCGATTTACTTGTTTGTAATATAACTTGAATATACTTCTTCAAGAGCTCATTTGTCCCTGTTTCAATTTGTCTACTATTTCGTTGTACTTCAGCGAAAGTAAAATTATTCATAGTCAAATAGCTTAGTGGCTGTCCTAACTATTATTGAATTCTTGAATCTTCTCTCGGCTGTTGGTGTTAAGTTATATTTAACGTGTTCCACAAAGGAAGGCCGATAGTGATCATCACGGCCAGTTATCTGTATCTATGCGTTATCTGTATCTATGAGGATAAACGGTCTTGTGGGTTTTCGTAGTCGTGTCAAATCAAATTTAATTAGGTCGTGGAAAAAACACTTCGAATCAATTGTTACTCTATTTCTTAGGGAATAATGGACATTGGAGAAATTTTAAAAACATAGAAAGAAGAATCGTTGTATACCATGGTTAACAACCATTGGCTTCTTTATACTCTCACCTCAAGAAACAAATACTATGTTCCTGAGATGCCTCAATATTCGAAAAAATCGGTATAGATTTCCCTACCGTCTCGGTCCCCTTTTATATAGCCCTCATATAAAGGCATCCACTAATACAGTAGACCACGGATATAAGAACATCCAACAAAATCGAGAAATTGGTTCTTATAAGCCAGTTTTTCTTATATGAATGTATTTTATATAGTAAACTGTTTTCATATATGGGTGAAACGTTTTCTTATATCCGTGCTTTGATGTTCTTATATCCATGATCTACTGTATTGGGTTCTCATTAAGAGGGTTCTCATTTGGTTAATCTGGGTATTACCTAATTTGTGACTGCATTTCCAAAACCTAAAAGTAATCGCCTGAGACGCCATAAAGTATACATTATTGATCTATGTCCGTCTGTTGAAATCACGATAGAAGTCGAAATTTTTTAGATAGTGCTCCGAGGCTTCTTCATAAACGGTACCCCCTAATTCGTTATTTGATATATGATACCCTACACAACTACCTCCGAGGTCTACGTTTCTGCGAATCTATATCCCGAGCCTGGGTAATCTTTCGCAAATTTTACACAGCGACACCTTCTCCGAATCATGCTTTCCCGGACTAAAAAATGACTCCATAAGATTCAAAATTTGTTATTTTACACGAAAATATTGACCGTTCATAATCATAAAGGGCATTCGAATTAGTTGGTAACATTGCCTTCCCCATGAAAGGAGTGTAATGTTAAACTTATAATTGTGGCGTCTAGAGGAAATAGAAAACCAGTCAAAAATAAAGAGCGACCAGAAAAACAGACAAAAATTGAAAGTTGAAATGTTTTTTTTATCAATTTTACCCTATATATTAACGCATCATTACCAAAAACAATAATGGTCTCCTTTTGCCGGAACCGGTCCTACATGCAAAATTTCGTTGCGATCGGTCGTGTTTAGAAATTGAAATGGACAGACGGACGGATACACATGTATTTATCGACTCAATTAGTCAAGATATGGAGAACGGTATACTAAAATTCCGCAGCGTTAAAAACTCTGCGGAATACGACCTTGGTCGTATTTAGGTTGGCTACGACCTTGGTCGTATTTAGTATGGTATTTCGTTTTTTCCTGGCCCAATCAGGATTAGGTATTTGAATGTCAACCTATATTATTTAAATTTCCGTTTTTGACAGGCAGCTCTAAAGATTGCTATATAGGTCAACATTTCAACATAGTCCCCATATAACTTCACATAATTTATTTAATGGTACCATCATCAGTGAAATTTTCAAAACATCCTTGAAGAATGCAGTCAACATCATTCACTGTTGTGTAGTGTAGCTTATTGTGGCCGGAAACTTCATTGCATGTAATATTCAGTACACTTATGACAGAGAAAGTTCATCCAAGCTTAACTCTTTTTTCGTTTGTTGTCATTATTAGGCCAGATGCTTATACCGTATGGAATTGCCATGAAATTTTCCCCAGGGTCGGGAAATTGTTCTACATACATGTTGAGTCTGAAAGTCACCCCATGTCTCCTTTGATTCGATGTTCCTTTATTTAGAAATTCAGAAAATATATAAAAGCAATAACTTTTAATCTCGATAAATTAATAATAAATACCACCACGACACGATATTTGGTAGTTTTGAACTTTTAATTTCTGTGCGATACTTCATGTTTCACAAATAGCATTTAAAACTACTCATACAGATTTCGATTAATTTTATGTGGATAATATAATACTGATATATTTAGTGTTATAGTTTATTCACATATACGACCTTAATATCAACACCCTGTAATTTATTTAAAAAAAATTATATTAAAAAATGCAATACTGTAAAACGTGTTCGTTAAAACCATTTGCTGCTAATTTTTGTTATTTCTATTCGTATCGTGTCCGTGCTACAAAAATGTTAGAATGTGTGCATAAAACACTTGGACTTTGCTATGGTATCATCAATCATATTCAAAAATACTCGAATTTATTTTTCCCCCTTCTCTTTCGTTGTTTTTCGTTTCATTTTGTACTTTTTTATACTGGCAATGGCATTGTGTGGCAGATGCACAACCTGTTCAGGATGAGTACCGGAAACAAAAATTGCGGAATACGTTTGAATGAATACATCCTGTTGGCAAGAGCACACACACACACTTACATTTTGCTCTTACACATATATTTTTTCAATAGCATAACGAATGGTAGCGAAGAATAACAACGTTTTTTCGCAAAATAAATAATAAAAAAGAACAACAAACTTTAAGAAAAGTTTTTGTAGGCATTACAAGTATGTTCCAGCTATTGTGGAATGTTCTATGTCTCATAGCGGCATACCGCTCTTGCCCTTTTGGCCATGAACGTTGATGCAGAATGCGTGTAGCATGGTTTGTAGCAGTTGTTCAATGTAAATTTAAATTTTTTTTATTTTATATTACATGAAAATATGATTTTAGGACAAAACATGTGTTTTATTACACGTTTGGGGTTATTTATTTATTAAAAACGGCATAAAATGAAATAGATTGTGTAGAATAGATCTGAAATAATGGCCATGTAATGTTTGACAATCGATTTTTATTACTTTCATTGTAATATTATTAGGTGGCAATTGATAGTCATTATACGGTAATAAAAATAATGAATTGTTCGTTAACTACTAGCAATAAAAGATACAAAATAATTTCTATCAGAAAAAAATCAGAAGAGATATTTTTTAACATTTCCTGCAGTATTTTAAAATTGGTTCATAATTTATTTGGCATCTACCAAGAGAATTTTGTTTGTAACGCTTTTTATATAAAACTAGCGGGCCCGGCAAACGTTGTATTGCCTAGCAATATAGTTGATGTATAATTTTCGTCATTTTAGGTTGGTTTTTATACCCTCCACAGATTTTTGTAATACCTTGGTATTTGTCCGAACACACAGAATATAACATTACAATACTGAATATCTAAAATTTTATGTTTATGAGCTATTTGCTATTTTTGTCTTTTAAAGTTTTGTTGATTAATAATTGAATTCGTGGAAAATCATTTAAATTAAAAACATTTAAATGCACATATAAGTTTGACTTCCGTATTTAATTACATTTTCCCCAATATATTTATTAGACTTCCATAGCTTTTTATACCCTCCACGATTTAATATAGAACTTTGAAATTTGCACATTTCTACTACTCATAAGACATTTGGTATTGAAAATGTTACATTTTCGTTCACTTTTTATGGTAGCCCCCAATATTCAACAGAATTACTTCTAATTTAATAATAGGGATACTACTACTTATACTGCCTAATTGAGATGATCAATATTGGCCCAAGAATTCGAATATCCCCCATATAACGAATATCCCCCATAACCTAAAATTCGGTATTTGGTTGTAATTTTATATTCACCCAAGCCTCCAAATATCGCCTATATAATAGTACTCCACATTTTCCATGCTATGGGGGATTTGGGCACGTTTTTAAATATAATCGGCTGTAATTTGGCATATATCCATTCCCATTCTAGTAGCTGTAATATATCATTCCAGGATGGTAAAAAAACATTTTTGCGGATACAATTCTATTTAGAACCAAGATTTCGTATTGTAAAGACGTTAAGCGAATATTTCCCGTTTAATTAACGGTATGTCTGTAATTTTGAACATTATTTTTTCAGAGCATGGACATCTTACTACCAAATGATGCTGAAACATTGTCTTCACCGATTTAGGAAATCTACAAAGTGCGAAGTGTTGTGTTTATAAGTTCAAAGACATTAACCAACGATCAGGAAAAGATTTGATATTTCTCGTGACATTGCAACATTTTAGGTACTATAAGGATAAACATGTCCCTATTATTATAATTATTTTCAAGAAAATAATCTAGGGCATGAATCTTAGAATCAGAACACTATTCCGACTGTCTTCTGATTTTCATCCCAAAATTTACGTGGATTTTATAGAAAACCGTGTACATACAATGATCGCGTGTACATTCAAAGATATACTTCTCAATTATTTTTTGTATTCTCACAAAAAAGTTTAAATACAATGTCAATCCAATTGAAATTTAAAATTTTCAATAATTGACAAATGAGGGCTTATAGGATTGGTCGCTACCAATTCTAGCCCAAAATATCTCAAAAAGCAACTACGACGTGGTGCAAATAGCTTGATACAAAATTCGTGGAAATGCAAATATGCTTCATAATAATTTTTTTTTTTTTGCAAATTTTCCGCGGTTTTCAAGATTAAGATCAGATAAATCCGTTCAGCCGTTCTCGAGTTTTAGCGACACTAATGAACAGCAATTCATTTTTATATACATACATATATACAATAGTTTTTTTAAGGCAATGACAATCCAATTGATTGTAGAAAATTATCAAATTTTGAGAATTTTTCATAAATGACAACTACTTAAAGATATACGCTGCCAATTTTCGCCCAAAATATGTCCAAGAAGAACTACGAAGAGATGAAATCATAAAGGTTCGATATAAAATGTGTGGACATTCTAATATCTTTAAAATAATTTTTGCAACATTTTCGCGGATTTTTCTCAAAATGTTCTTTCATTAAAATCTCTCCACTTCAATTACAAACAACTAACAGAAATTTTAAGTCAAATCGGTCCAGCCATTTTTTTAAGAGTTGTACGTATGATCATCTCCTGTATGTACCCAAAGTGGTGATGGGTATCATATAGTCGGCCCTGTCCGACTTTTGGTCTTACTGTTTTTTTTTTAATTAAGCAAAACAATAACTCTCTCTTCGCGGATTTTTCTTAAAATTTTCTTTCAGAAAAACCTTCCCACTGTAATTACCGAAAACTGAAAGAAACTTTGAGTTAAATCGGTCTAGCCGTTCTCAATTGATGAGTTAGTATACATTTTTATGGCTCCATTTTTATATATATACTAGCGGGCCCGGCAAACGTTGTCTTGCCTAACAATATTGTTGATGTATAATTTTCGGCATTTTAGGTTGTTTTTATACCCTCCATAATAAGGTGATTTGTATATATTTTTGTAACATCTTGGTATTTATCAGAGCACACATAGGGTAACATTACAAAACTGAATTTGATGTTTATGAGTGAGTTTTGTTGCTCCCTCCACGATTTAAGATATAAATTTTATATTTGCACATACATTTGTACTACTCATAAGATGGCCTAGCGTTGTCCTGTTGAAACACGACACTTCCCCTGTTGGCCAATTCTGGTCAATTGCTATCTTCAAACACGGTACAGTTGTTGGCAGTAGAGATCAGAATTTAGCGTTTGGCCATATGAAAGCAACTCATAATAAATAATCCTCTTCCTGTCCCACCAAATGCATAGCCGAACCTTCCTGGTCGTTACTCCTGGTTTGGTCACCGTTTGAGTTGCTTCACCGCTCTTTGACCACGATCGTTTTTGCATAGGGTTATCGTATGTGATCCATTTCTCATTTCCAGTCACCATCCGTTTATAAAAATTAGAGTATCTCATTCCGTTTGGTCAAGGCTTCGCAGATGGAAATTCGATCCATTCCATTTTTTCTGTTAATTGGTGAGGCACCCAAACATTGAGCTTCTTTTTGAATCCAGCTTTGTGTGAATGGTTTAATTTTTAGCTCCTGGACGATGTTACGACATGCCTGTAAAATTCGATCGTTCCACCGGTCTAATGGATTTCTTTTTCCCAAACCTAATATTAGGGATACTTATTGGGCAGAAATTCTCCCTAATTAGAATTTTCCATATTGACTCAAGTATTCGGATATCCCCATCTAACGGCATCCCTTAATATTCGGTATTTGGCTGCAATGTTATGTTCGCCCAAGCTTTCAAATATCCCCCATGTAATAGTAATCCACCTTTTTCGATACTGTGGGGGATTTGGGCACGTTTGGTTGTATATTTGGTAGAATGAATCGTACTGAAATTGTCAATATTGGTTAAATCTTTGAGGTACCCACAATAGTCGGTACTTTGAGGAGTTCGGTATTTTAGGGAGTGTTTCAGCCGAAGTGCTGTAATGTTTTATTTTGGATGAAGAAAACCTGTTTACAAAAAATTATCAATATTGGTGCAAATTGGTCCGGGTAGCCCCATTAATGATATACATATAATGATATACTGTTATTGTTCGGTATTTTCTCATGTGGTATTAGTATATATCCATACCCATTGTAGTATCGTATGTCATTCATATCATATATCATTCCGTGATATTGAAAGGGTAAAACACATTTGCGGAAACATTTCTATTCAGGACCAAATGTATAGCTCCTACATACGGATCCCGCACCATTATCGGTTTTGTAAAGAATTTGACAAAATGGATGGATCATGGATTTGGCTTAATGTAATAAAAAGGCGCCATACATATTTCCCGTTTAATTTTCAGTATGTTGAAGTTCTTTCCCCCCGTTTTCCAATCTACTACACATACTGTGTAACATAGTCCCCATATAAATGTCCCGGCCGATTTAGAAAATCTACATATTAGAAAGTACAAAAGTTCGATCTTAACAACGATTGTTCATGGTATTAAATATATCGGTAGTCGACATATTGAGGTAACATCATGAGACTCTTTGTTATAACAAATGCTTTTTATAGTTGTTCTCTTTCAATATGAACTTAATTTTCTCTGTGATACACATATGCGATTAAAGACATTGACCAACGAATAGGCATATAACCACCATATAATGGTACATTTTAGGTACTTCAATAACAACATGTTCCTATTATTATTATTTTCAAGAAGAATAATCTAGGGCATGTGTCTTAGAATCAGAACTCTTTTCTGAATCGTCAGATTTTCATCCTTGCATTTGTCCCAAAATGTACGTGAATTTTATGGTAAACGTGTATATACAATGATCGCGTATTCTTCTCAATTATTGTTTTGCATTCTCAGAAAAAAGTTTCATTACAATGTCAATTGAACAAAATAAAATATTTTGAAAATTTTCAATATTTGACAAATGAATATTTGTTTTCAAAATATTTTTTTTTTCATAATATTTTTTTTTTGCAAATATTTCGCGGTTTTCGAATTTTTCTCACCTTTTAAACCTTCCCTGAAGCTCCACGAACATTTCAAGACTAAGATCAGAAAAATCCGTTCAGCCGTTCTCGAGTTTTAGCGAGACTAACGAACAGCAATTCATTTTTATACCCTACACAACTATGTTGTCAGGGTATTATAGCTTTGTGCAGCCCCAAATGTTTGTAACGCCGCGAAATATTGGTCCTAGACATACCTTTAAGTATACCGATCGTCATATCTCGACTAGCTGAATCGATCTAGACATGTGTGTCCGTCCGTCCGTCCGTCCGTCCGTCCGTCTGTCCATTATAATTTGTAAACACGATACAGGCCACAGTTATGGACCAATCTTCACGAAATTTTGCATGCAGGATGGGTTCTGGCCAATGAAGACCCCTATTGTTTTTGGAAAAGATCGGTTAATATTTAGGGGATGAAATGGACCAAAAACATTATTTTTGTCGGTTTTTCTGGTCGCTCCAGAGGCCGCAATTATGGCCCAAACACTGTGAATTTTTGCATGGAGAAGGGGATCGGGCCAGAGAATAAGCATGCATGTTTTAATAAAGATCGGTCAATATTTAGCGGGTCAAATGGACCCTGACTTTTGTGTGAAAAATGACAAAATTTGTATTCTATGGCATATATATTTACTCCTGGAGGATGTAGACCCGAGGAGTTGATAGAATATCCAAGAGGAGTGGTTGGCCTTTAAATTGATACCAAACATAGTGATGTATCTACTCAGATGTGGGAGTTACATTCAAATATTTACAGGTGCTTACGTATTCAGATATTATTTAGTAACCCATTACCACATTAGAGGGGGAAATATCGCGCTGATGGCTTTGAAATTTGTCATGAAGTTCCAGTTATGGTCAAGAACAACGCCTACAATTTTCGATGATGATCAGATTACAATTTTGGGATGAAATGGACCGAAAACTTAATTTTTTGTGTGTTTTCGGGTCGGGAATAATCCGAAAATCACAACACAACCCACCGTGAAGGTAATCTGGATAAGTAATTAGAAGGACTGTACTGAATATTCGAAAAAAGTAAGGAAGAGGTGTTGTTGACCTCTAATCGGACAAGAGGGGGCAAATATCATGAAATATTGCTCAGACTCGGAATAAACATCCTCAGAAAGTTAGAGTTCATGGTAGTTGTGTAGGGTATCGTATGGTCGGCCCCGTCCGACTATACTGCTCCGCTCACTGGTTATATATATAGATGATCAGTGAGTACAAAATCTCCTTACAAAGAATTATCAATATTGATCGAAGTTTCCGGGGAGCACCCATATAATGGTAACCCCAATAATTTCTCATATGCTGTCAAATATTCCTACAAAAAATGTATATATCTCCATTCCCATTGTAGTAGCTAAAATATGTCATTCCGGGATATTGGAGGTGAGACACATTTCTGCGAAAAATTACATATTTAGGTCCAAGTTTTGATATAGCAATACATACAGGTCTCGCCCCATTTTCAATACATTGACCTAATCTTCTCATAGAGTTGGCTATAATTTGGCATAACATCATCCCAGAAGTTATGCACTATATCTAAAGGTTCTTACTCCCGTTTTCCAATCTGAGTGTGATCGGTAGTTGGCATGTTCAATACGAATAGGTAACATCGGATGGAGGTTTTGGTACAACCATCAAATTAGATATTATGCTATTTTTCTAATTTTGCTGGTTTTTTGTCGGTTGTTCTCTTTACAGCTGAACTTAATGATAGATTTTTGCAAAGAAAATATCTGGTATATTAGTTTTCTCTGTGATACACATTTTTGGTATGGGATATATGCGACGTGGTCTGTTTATAAGTTCAAAGATATTGAAAAACGATTAGGCATTTAACCACCTGATTTCATATTTCCCGTTGCATATCAACATTTCATTTACTTTAAGGAACAACATGTTCATATTATTATTTTCAAACATATTAATCTAGGGCATGGATCTTAGAATCCGAATATCCTGAATGGCCACGAACTCTTCTGATTTTCCATCCTTGCATTGGTCCCAATATGTACCTGTATTCTATGGAAAACGTGTAAATACAATGATCGCGTGTGCATTCAATAATATACTTCTCAATTATTTTTTGTATTCTCCCAAAAAAATGTTTCAATACAATGTCAATCCAATTTAAAAAAAATTAAATATTTTGAAAAATTTTAATAAATGACAAATGTATGCTTAAAGGAATGATACGCTACCAATTTTCGCTCAAAATACCTCAAAATAACAACTACGACGTGGTGCTTTCCATATAGCTCGATACTAAATTCGCGGAAATGCAAATATGCTTCAAAATATTTTTTGCAAATTTTTCGCGATTTTCAAATTTTTCTCACCTTTTAAACCTTCCCTGAACATCCACGAACACTTCAACATTCAACATTGCCGGCCCGGCAAACGTTGTCTTGCATAGCAATATTGTTGATGTATAATTCACATAACGATAGCCCAATATTAAATAATCTTTAAGATAGTGCTCTGAAATTGCGGTATTGGTATTGGTGAGGCACCCAACCATTGAGCTTATTTTTGAATCCAGCTTTGTGTGAATGGTTTAATTTTTAGCTCCTGGACGATGTTACGACATGCCTGTAAAATTCGATCGTTCCACCGGTCAAATGGATTTCTTTTTCCCAAACCTAATATTAGGCATACTTATTGGGCAGAAATTCTCCCTAATTAGAATTTTCCATATTGACTCAAGTATTCGGATATCCCCATCTAACGGCATCCCTTAATATTCGGTATTTGGCTGCCATGTTATGTTCGCCCAAGGTTTCAAATATTCCCCATGTAATAGTAATCCACCTTTTTCGATACTGTGTTCCTATTATTATTATTTTCAAGAAGAATAATCTAGGGCACGTGTCTTAGAATCAGAACTCTTTCTGAATCTTCAGATTTTCATCCTTGCATTTGTTCCAAAATGTACGTGAATTTTATGGAAAACGTGTACATACAATGATCGCGAATTCATCTCAATTATTGTTTTGCATTTTCAGAAAAAAAGTTGCGTTACAATGCCAATTGAATAAAATAAAATATTTTGAAAATTTTCAATATTTGACAAATGAATATTTATTTTTTCATAACATTGTTTTTCATAATATTTTTTTTCATAATAATTTTTCTTTTTTGCAAATTTTTCGCGATTTTTAAATTTTTCTCACCTTTTAAACCTTCCCTGAAGCTCTACGAATATTTTAAGACTAAGATAAGAAAAATCCGTTCAGCCGTTCTCGAGTTTTAGCGAGACTAACGAACAGCAATTCATTTTTATATATATAGAATAGATAAGATAAGATACTTCAGTTTGTAACATAAATTTTTGATAAATTGGCTACCAAATACAGGATATTAAATGTAATTTAATTGGAAAACGCAAAATGCAAATTATCAAAATAATTCAAATAGGACTGGAAATCAAAACACTGACCTATACCTATAACACTGTGCTACAAAATAACAAAAAAAAATTCAGGGATTGTAATGTACCAATTCTGTTTAGTTGGAGTCTCAAAATCAAAAAAATCGGTTAAAAAATGGATGATTTATACACATTTTTGTATTGATTCTATGCATATTCTCTAAAGGAAATATGGGTCTGTATCGTTTCCTGTTACAAACCGTTATGTTTACAACAGGCAGAAGGAAACCAGATAGACCCATAGCTTCTTTAGAGAATATGCATAGAATTAATACAAAAATGTGTATAAGTCATCCATTTTTAACCGATTTTTTTGATTTTTATCATTTTCGAAAGCTAATTTAATTTTCCTCCCCTTAGTATAATAAAACTTATATGGCTTGATATCATAATTTCATCGTACAGTCCGAAGAAAAATAAATTTTGTCATTTTATGCGTATTTTTTCACATTTCAACCTCTGTAACTCAGGTAATCCTCAACCGATTTACCAAATATATATCATGTTTGATAGAAAAAATTGTACTCTTCGAAAGAAAAAAAGAATAATATAAATCCGTTAGAAATAAAAGAAGTTATTCGAGTTTCAAATAGAAAATCCATGAAACCACGTTTTTCTCTATATTTACCGTTATAAAATTAATTTTCGAAGTGACCAAGAAAAACCAAAGGTATTTTCGTGGTCCAGAGACTCCAACTAAACAGAATTGGTACATTTTTCGTGTCGCACAGTGTAATTAACCAGTAAGGAGAGTAGTAAAGTCGGACAGGGCCGTCTATAAGATACCCTTCACCACTTTGGATATATTGTTCATATGTATCCTATAATTACATGCCAATCAAACGAACATACTCATGACTTTTTGCAACCTATGATAAATTTGATTTCATTCGGGCAGATTTAGTGTCGTCTGCGTACCATAGGACAAATTTATGGAAAACGATTTAAGACCCCCCCCCTTCTCGGTGTCAAAATGTTTGTTGATTTAATTTGAATCTACAGTAATTCAAGAATGTCCCTAGAAAATTTCAAGTGAAACTCTCAAGAACTCTTGAAGATATCGCCGATTTATTGTGTCAGCATCAAGTGCCGTCTGAAGGGCTTCTCAAACTTTAAACGAATATATATGTATATGTTGGAGCTATATCGACATTTGAACCGATTTTTCCGAAACTTACCACAAGGATATGTAGAGACTTCCGTAGACCATTTACATAAAATCAGACGAAAATATATATGGGAGCTATATCTAAATCTGGTCTAATTTTCACGAAATTTAACACACACAGTTCTAGACATAATTCAGTATGCTGTGCCAAATTTCGTGCAAATCGAAGGATATATAAGCACTTCCGTGCACCATTTACATAAAATCGGACGAAAATATATATGGGAGCTATATCTAAATCTGAACCGATTTTCGTGAAATTTGACACACATCGTTGTAGACTTCATTCAGTACGCTATGCCAAATTTCGTGCAAATCAAAGGATATAAAGGGACTTTGGTGTACTATTTACCTTAAGGGGACCCCCCATTCTCGGGGTCAAAATTTGTTTTTATTTAATACGAATCTACACTAATTCAAGAATGTCCCTACAAAATTTCAAGTGAAAATCTCAAGAACCCTTGAAGATATAGCAGATTTATTGTGTCAGCATCAAGTGACGGCTGAAGGGCTTCTCAAACTTTAAAGGTGTTTTTCTCTTTTGCGAATGGCGGGCACGATAACTAAAAAACTAATAATCCAATCGGTTCCAAATGTTGACACGTTTCTCTGGGAGTGTATAGCTCTCGTATGAACTAGGATAAAGCCAATCGGTGAAGAACTTCCTTATTTTTTAACTTAGGTTGTGGTAAAAAATAGGCGATTTTCGAAAAAAAATTGTTTCAAAGTTCCGCCATTTTGTTAATTGTTGTGCGAAGTAAATAATCCTAGTTCATACGAGAGCCAGACATGTACTCTTTCTAACACCGTTGGAAATTTCGGAGTTATCATGCCCGCCATCACAAAAAACAACAACAACAAAAATTTTTTGTAAATTATTTTTCTTCCTTCTTAAATCTTCAAATATATATGTGCAAAGTTACAAACCTTAACAAGCATTGGTATTCATTTACCAGCCCATTTAAAATCTTAAAAATAAAAAATTGAGAATAAGGGGGGGTTCCCTTAAATTGGATGAAAATACATCTGAACCGATTTTTCCCAATTTCAATAGGGTTCGTCCTTGGATCGCATAAAGGAGCTGTGCCAAATTCCATCCAATTTGACCTGTACTTTGTTTAAAATTTAACATGGACGGACGGACGGGCATGCATAAATCGACTTAAAAATAATTCTATGCATATTCTCAAAATGAACCATGTGTCTGTCGCGTTTCCTTTTGCCTGTTACACACATATGCACAAAGACATAATACCCTGTACCACAGAGTGGTGAAGGGTATAAAAAATAGTTCTTGAAAAAATTGCTGAAAATCCACGTCTGCTTTTAGTCCTTACAAAAATCATTTTAAAAAATCCACGCCTGTTGATAGTCCTTGCTTGTCTTTAACGATTTTAGACGCTTTTATTAGTCGTTGAAAAAATCCA
Source organism: Musca vetustissima (assembly GCF_032173495.1). NCBI lineage: Eukaryota > Metazoa > Arthropoda > Insecta > Diptera > Muscidae > Musca > Musca vetustissima. The sequence goes on along the minus strand of NW_026883219.1, from coordinate 22,363 downwards.
CACCATTTGATTGTCCTTAAAAAATATATGATCACATATATTAATTTCGTTCAGTTTCATATCCATGTTCCAACACATCAAATAAGCCTGTCCCCTCTACAGTTGTTTTTTTATATTAAACCAAAAGCCAAATATAAATCCTGTATGATAATGTTTTCAAACACCTATTAGGCTAAACGAATAAAAAATCTTGAATCTTGAAATTATACATACTTCTTTCGATTTACGCATCATTTTTATTAAATAGAGCCTTCAAAATAGGTTAATCATGTTATATGAAATTCTACAAGCAGACGCCATTCAATGCTAAATATTTGAATATATATTTCTTAATTTACGTCTCTTCTTCCTAGTGTAGACGAACAATAATCAATTGAATGCTTTCAACAGCTCTATGGCGTATGATAAATATACACATTGAGAGTAATCAAATAAACATTGCTCATACGCCATGAAGGTGGAAGTACCAAGAGATAATTTTTTCAATTCCTAAGGTATTAATCAAAATTCCACCATTTTATTAAAGTTTCTCCTCCCTTTCGTCTGCAAATTTCTACTATTTTTTTCCTCCTTTAAAAATGTGACATAAATTCAATAAATTGCATACAACATGACCTATAAATCTCAAAACGATAGATGCTAGAAAAGAAACAAATTACCATCAAACCGTATTGGGACTACGGCAGGTAGGGGAGAGATAGAGAGTGAGGCAAGAGGATGATGAGAACGACGACGACGATTGATTGTATTCAACACTTAAACAAAATTGATTTGGAAGCCGTACTAGAGGAGGAACAACATGCAATGGGTAACTAGACTCAAGATTGCCGGCTAAAATGGGACCCCCATGTTTGAAAAATTCGAAAAACGTAATTTTGTACCTCAATTTCAGGATGTTTGTATCTATGAAATATGAATTGCATGGCTGATGCCAAACACACACACAAACCGAAATACAAGCATTTTGAAATTGTATCCAAACCGAGAAAAAAAACAGAGTACGAGTATGACGTTTTGTTGACTGCTACGTTGATGTCGTCAATTTCGTCTTCAACAGATGTTGATTCACAAATCCTAGTTTCTACTGCTGCTGCTGTTGCTGCTTATATTATCGATGCTATTGCCTGGGCTAAGAGGGCGGGACGGTACGACAACGAAATAAGCTGAATATTTGCTCTATACATAGGAATTGATAGCAAATAAGAAACAGAGCAAAACAACAACAAAAATGAGAACTCCGTTGATGACAAATAGTCGTCCGTAGATGAACAAATTTAGTAAAAGAAAATAATATTTATGCAATATGCTTTTGCTTTTTCTAGTTGCTAAACTCGTTGGTTTGGTCTGATTTGGTTTCATCTCGTTTCTGTTTCTGCCAGAGATTGTTAGCAATTCTTGGCAAGCCAGGTAGGTAATCAAATGCAATTTTAACAACATACTTTGCATACAAATGAAAAACTCCATCCAGAGAATTGAAGAAGAAGATGAAGAAGAAGAGGAAATTTAAGCTAACACAAAACAACCGCATAATACTATCTGGACTGTAATAATTTTCGAAGTAAACAAAAACTATAAATGAACATAATTAAATGGTTAGACGAGACTTAGCAGAAATGGGACATTAATTTGTTGAGTTGATTTTAGTGACGCCTGTCTGAGCTCAGACTGAACTATTTTCAATGTAATTCAGATGCTTAACAAGGTTCACCAAGAAATCTTACCATCTAAACCGAATCTATCTACGGGTATATATATAGCATTTTCAGATTAAATGAAACCTTTTACAAATTAAACGAAACCTTTTCCAATTGGAATGAAACCTTTTACAAATTAAACTTTTTACAAATGAAATGAAACTTTTTACAAATGGAATGAAACAGTTTCCAAATTAAATGAAACCTTTATTCTTGTTCAAGGAAATATAATATCATTTCCTCAATATGTGAAAATTAAATCAAATAATATTAACATATATAGTTGAAAAATTCTATAATTGAACCAGGCATTCAAATCTTGTTCTAAAAAATATAAAAATAATGTCTGTTTTATTTTCAAAATTTCATACATCAACCAGTGAGCGGAGCAATACTGTCGGACGGGGCCGATCATATGACACCCTACACAACTTTCACGAAAATCTAACTTTTTGTGGTTCTATATTCTGAGCTTGGGCAATATTTCGCGATATTTGCAACCTCTTGACGACTAGAAGTCAACAAATATTACTAATATTCAGTAGAAGAGGTTCCCTTTATTTTGTGATGTTGGACTTTCAATTGTAGCCTATACATCGACTCGAAAAAACACAAATAATTAAGCTTTCGGCCCAATTCTTCCCAATATTATTATCTTATAATCATCGAAAATTATAAGCGTTGTCCTTGACATTACCTGGATCCTCATTGAAAATTTCAAAGCTATCAGCGCTATACTTTCCCCTTTTGGTGTGGTAATAAGTTACTAAATAATATATGAATACGTAATCATCTGTAAATATTTAAGTGTATCTCCCACATCCGAGTACATACGACAATATAATTGGTATCAACCACTCCTCTTAGATATACTATGAACTTCTCGGGTCTATGTCCTTCAGGAGTAAATATATACACTATAAAATGCAAATTTTGTAATTTTTCACACAAAAGTCAGTGTCCAATTGACCCGCTAAATATTGACCGATCTTTATCAAAACAGGCATGCTTATTCTTATCCCCGATTCCCTTCTTCATGTAAAAACTAGATGTTTGGACTATAATTACAGACTCTGGAGCGACCAGAAAAACCAACAAAATTAAGTTTTTGGTCCATTTCATCCCCTAAATATTAACCGATCTTTACCAAAAACAATAGGGGTCTTCATTGGCCAGAACCCATCCTACATTCACAATTTCGTGAAGATGCTTATTCTTAGGCCCGATACCCTTTTTCATGTAAAAACTCGATGTTTGGACTATAATTACAGCATCTGGAGCGATAACAAGGTTGAACTCCAATTTACAACTGGACTAATGCATTTATAAAATCAATATTTAATTCTTACTATGGAATATCATGGAATGGAGTATCAAATTAGACCCCAAGTTTTTTACCAAATCCGTTTCAGAAAATTTGGAGTTGACTTACACATGTCCGTCCGTCTGTCTGGCTGGATGGTGCGCACGATAACTCTCAAAGGAAATAATCGATTTCATCCAATATTTCTTCCAAACTTAGTTCAAGTTCGAAGATGGGGAATATCGGTCCACTCTTTCTGGTACCTCCCCCACAAATTGGTCAAAATTTTGCTAAAAATGAATTTTATAATAACATGCAAACAGATTATCCGATTTTAACGAAACTTTGTACAACCTATTACCCTTGCCTAGCATAGACCAACTAAGAAGATGGGACCAATTGCTCCACTGAACTTTGCACATACTATTACCTTTACCAAGTCTTGATCATGTTTGACGATGGGATCCATTGGTCCACTGCTTCTGGTACCTCCCCCAGAAATCCAATAACAGTCGAATGAAATGTCCGATTTGAACCAAACTTTGCATAACCTTTTATCTTTACCAAGCCTAGATCATGTTTGAATATGGGGGCCATTGGTCCACTCGTTCTGGTATCTCCCCCACAAAGAGTCAACAATTTTTAATATTTATGAATCCAATATCAGGAGAATGGAATGTCCGATTTGAACGAAGCTTTGCACAACCTGTTATCTTTAAAAAGTATAATCAAGTTTGACAAGTATAATCAAGTCCACTCCTTCTGATACCTCCTATATAAATGGTCAACAATTTTTAATATTTATAAATCCAATATTAGGCGAATGGAATTCCTGATTTGAACCAAAGTTTACACAGCTTTTATCCTTATCAATCCTAGATCAAGTCCAAAGGCGGTACCCGTCTGCCATCTCCTCTGGTACACCCAACAAAAAAACTTTTGAGTTTTTTATAAGATTGGTTACTTCATTGAAGTGACTTCGGCGATACTTCCCGAAAAAGACTTGGGCGATAGAAGTAACTTCGGCGATACTTCCAAGAATAACTTGGGCGATACTCCCCAACAGTGACTTCGATGATACTTCCAGGAAGTGACTTTGGCGATACATCCAAGAGTGACTACGGCGGTACTTCGACGATACTTTGAAGGGTGACTTCGGCGATACTTTTAGTTCTAATTTCCATTTGTAATAGTTTATGCTACATACATATGTATCCCTAATATATTGTTTACTACAAATATTTCAAAATTTATTCATACTAATTTATAAAGTTCTACTTCTAACCGTTCCAGTGTAATACAGTATTTTAGTACTAACATCCTAAAAATATTTTTGCACATCATTCTATTTGTAATAGCTTAAATTGCTTACCAAATTTCAGATATGCATCTCTCCCGATTCTATTGAAATATAGTATTTAGTACTTTTAAGTGCCTCTTAGTACTAAATTCCAAAAATTTTTTTACAGATTACACTTCAGTTAGGCAAAGCTGTATACCAAATACCAGAATTTTGAAAAACACACGCCTACACCTTTCGTACCTTTCGAGTTCGAATTTCCAAAAATCCCCATCTTCTAAAGATTCAAAATTTTGATCCACTATGGTGAATGTAGCAGAATGATAAGCCCCATCTTCAAATTGGACACTTCATTCGCATTTTATAATGAAGATTTAAAATTTTTACGATGTGCAAAGTTTAGATCGAATCGGTTACTTTCTTCGAGAGCTATCATGCACACCAGTAGACAGATGAACATTTCGAATTGCGCTTAAAAATATATGATGAGACAAATTTTTGTCGCAACAAATTCTGTTTATTCTATGGAACATTTTTCTTAAGGTGTGACAAATCCATATGATCCGTAGTCCACATATAAAGTTACAGTTTCCTCTTTTAAGTTATTTTGATGGCCATAGACAAACTATTTTTTTGAAATTGTTGGTAGCATTTCAATATTAATTTTTGAATGCTACAACCACTTTCCCCTTTGAGTATCAATAACATTTCTAAATATCTTTAAGCACTTAAATATGGGAGCTCGAACAAATATTTTTAAGATTTGAACTTGCATTACAACAATGAAATAAAATTCACCACTCTTTGTTTCATTAAAGGGCTTACGTTATAGAAACACAACATTATGTAATCGGTATACTCGCACACATACACAAAAAATCCATACATTTGTATGTATGTGAAACCAAAAATTAACTTTGAAAATTCCTTCAATAACTCTTATCATCCCGTCGTTGTCCTGTCATGCAACATTAGTTGCTTTGTCTCCTTGATTTGCTGCGGGTCGCCAAACACACCATAATAAAGCATCGTTAGCAGCAGTAACCACAACAACACCAACAACGGCAACTATTCTTCAATATTGTATCATTTGAGAATGGAGACACACACATACCAATGTTTAGAGAAGAATCCTTTATCAAATATTTGTATTGCATGTTATGGTTGAGTTGCACTAAGTTGCATTAGTCCTGGTAGTTTCGGTCAAAAGACGACAGCTTCAACGACAACGATGTTGATGACATAATATATAAGCAGACGGACGACACATCGAAGGATAAGTCAATGGCAAGGTTCAAATACCTTTATTGTCAATATGTATTATCGAGTAAATTTGTTGTCTGAAATATGAACAAAACAGTTGATGCCACACAATAAATTGTTGACATTCACACACACGCACACACACCGAACAAGGAATGAAAAATGACAATGATTACAGATGTTGATACCCATTATCCTTTTGATTAATCATTTTGTAAATTTCGTACATTGATAATAACACTGTTCTACTATGTGAAATATCTACTATGTCATCTTTTGATGTATGAATTTTGAGAAAAAAGGGATTATTGACAAGGGTATTTTTTTTCCTTTTTGGTGAAGTATTAAAATATTAGTATACAAGCTTATCTTTTTGTACGAATAATAGACCACAGTTTTTATACATGTCTGGGTACACTAATTGTTTGATCAGAACATATACAAACTAACTGGGTAATATCATTATATTACATACTATATACTACAGATAGTCCTACTATCTGCTATGATAAGGACCTTCTACTCCAAAAACAATTTGTTTGTCTATCTGCGGTGATCCAACAATTCCCTGACGAATATTAGTTATATCTTCACGTAGGTTTTAAAAGGGAGCTATTGACCATTGAACTCTCCATGTATACCCTATATCGATATGAATTAAAACTTATCATAGGGCCAGTGACCATTAGTTCCACAAACGTCTTGTGAATTTAGTTACAATGCATTACAAACATTCGTTTTATTCCCGTCACATTTTGAAACCTCAGACCCAGTAAAGTATCTTGATCAGAATAAAATTCTATGTCGATTTAACCGTCTTTTTGTTGAAATCCTGATGCAGGATTAAAAATAAATATTTCAACCAATATTTATGTTTTCATGGGCTGCCAATAATTTACATATATATAAAAGGTTCAATCGATTTTTGTTATTTTGAATATCAGATTTAACGACGTTTTATATCCTCAGCTGATAACAGCTCATCTCTCACCGTAGTCTCCAATCAGATTTATTTCGAATAAAGCTATTTCGCAAACATATATACTCCCACTAACAAAATGTTCGTGTGGTCATAATCTAGCAGGAATTTTTGTCTAATTTAGTTATAGAAAATAAAAGAAGCCGCTAGAAAATTTTCACGCATAATGTCCTTGCTGTTGCTCATTCTCATAATTCTTATTTAGAATATATGTATTCTATATTCTCCCGGAAAGGACTATTTCGATAAGCCAGACACACTAAAATTCCAAAAAAGAGGTCCATTTTTCGTGGCAGCTGCCGCAAAATGCTACGTTCATTGTGCCCTCATATAGAACCTATAGTGTATATATTTTCTTGATTAAGTTTATGTATAGCCATCATATAACCTCCAGGTATCTATAGGATTTTGACACGTTTTACAAACGAATTGGGTGTCAACTCCAAAATTCCGACTCCAGCTAAATTATTCCGGAGTTCTGGAATTAAAAAAATATATTAATATTTGTATCCCAGTTCTGAATATTGCCTTCTTACAGAACAGTCGAAGCTTTTCTAAAACAAGAGCTGAATGTCTTCTTATATAAGAGCGGAAAGTTTTCTCCTAAAAGAGCTGAAGGTCTTTTTTTTATAAAAACAGAATCCTCAGCCTTCTAGGTAATAATGATATACACACATTGTGAAATATATACGATAGAAATGTGTCTAATCAAAGTTTTAGAAACTTTAAAGTTGATTTGTGTATTTTTAGAAGGTCTGAAAACCTTCTTTGTATACCTTTCACCAGACTGTGGCACGGGGTATTATGTCTTTGTGTATATGTTTGTAACAGGCCAAAGGAATCGAGATAGATCCATGGTTCCTTTGAGAGTATGCATAAAATCTCTTTCAGAGTCGATTTATGCATGCCCGTGTTATGGTTGTGCATCCTATGGTTGAGTTGCACTAAGTTGCATTAGTTCTGGTAGTTTCGGTCAACGACAACGATGTTTTGGCACGGGGTATTATGTCTTTACGTATATGTTTGTAACAGCCAAAAGGAAAGATGGACCCATGGTTCCTTTTGAGAGTATGCATAAAATCACTTTCTAAGTCGATTTATGCATGTCCACCCGTCCGTCTGTTGAAGTTAAATTGTAAACAAAGTACAGGTCGCATTTATAATCATATTTTTTTATGAAATTTGGTACCGCTTGCTTATTTGAACCAAGGACGAACCCTATTGAAACTAGTGAAAATCGATTCAGATTTAGTTATATCTCCCATATATATTTTCGTCTGATTTAATATAAATGCTGCACCAAACTTCCCATATTTTTCCAATTGAAAAAAAATTTCACAGCGTACTGAATTAGGTCCTGATTGATGTATGCGAAGTTTTGTGGAAATCGATACAGATTAAGATATAGCACCCATATATAGTTTCGTCCGATTTTAGGTAAATTGTGCACCGGTTGAAACAAAATTTTGCAAAGTGTATATAGTTTCATCCGATTTTAAGTAAATGGTGCACCAAAATTTCAATATTTTTCCGATTGAAACAAAATTTTGCACAGCGTACTAAATAAGGAACAGTTTGATGTACGTGAAGTATTCCTGAAATCGATAGATATATTAGATATATTTCCCCCATATATAGTTTATGCGATTATATGTAAGTTGTGCAATAAACTCCAAATATTTTTCCGATTGGGCCAATGTTTGCACACCCTACTGAATTAGGTCCTGCCTGATATTTATGAATTTTGTTAACATCGGTTCAGATTTAGATATACACTGCGTATCATAACTATAGACGCACCCTTAATTCAATTGGTATGTTAGTTGACAAATAAAATGGACCCATTAAGTTATTGTTCACAATAAAACGATCAAAAACACATATTATTCAACAAAAATAATTAATTTATTCTTTATGGTTTCGCCGAATTCTGCACTTTCAAAATAGCTGGTGTTGCATAACTATAGACGCACTTTTACAAAATTAGAAAAAAATATTTTTTAAAACTTAAATAAAATAAAATAACTTTTATAAATAACTAGCGGGCCCGGCAAACGTTGTCTTGCCTAACAATATTGTTGATGTATAATTTTCGGCATTTTAGGTTGTTTTTATACCCTCCATCATAAGGTGATTTGTATATATTTTTGTAACATCGTGGTATTTATCAGAGCACACATAGGGTAACATTACAAAACCGAATTTGATGTTTATGAGTGAGTTTTGTTGCTCCCTCCACGATTTAAAATATAAATTTTATATTTGCACATACATTTGTATTACTCATAAGATGGCTTAGCGTTGTCCTGGTGAAACACGACACCTCCCCTGTTGGCCAATTCTGGTCAATTGCTATCTTCAAACGGTACAGTTGTTGGCAGTAGAGATCAGAATTTAGCGTTTGGCCATATGAAAGCAACTCATAATAAACAATCCCCTTCCAGTCCCACCAAATGCATAGCCGAACCTTCCTGGTCGTTAGTCCTGGTTTGGTAACCGTTTGAGGTGATTCACCGTTCTTTGACCACAATCGTTTTTGCATAGGGTTATCGTACGTGATCCATTTCTCATTTCCAGTCACCATCCGTTTATAAAAATTAGAGTATCTCATTCCGTTTGGTCAAGGCTTCGCAGATGGAAATTCGATCCATTCCATTTTTTCTGTTAATTGGTGAGGCACCCAAACATTGAGCTTCTTTTTGAATCCAGCTTTGTGTGAATGGTTTAATTTTTAGCTCCTGGACAATGTTACGACATACCTGTAAAATTCGATCGTTCCACCGGTCTAATGGATTTCTTTTTCCCAAACCTAATATTAGGGATACTTATTGGGCAGAAATTCTCCCTAATTAGAATTTTCCATATTGACTCAAGTATTCGGATATCCCCATTTAACGGCGGGATATCCCCATTTAGGGAGTGTTTCAGCCGAAGTGCTGTAATGTTTTATTTTGGATGAAGAAAACCTGTTTACAAAAAATTATCAATATTGGTGCAAATTGGTCCGGGTAGCCCCATATATTGATATACATATAATGATATACTCTTATTGTTCGGTATTTTCTCATGTGGTATTAGTATATATCCGTACCCATTGTAGTATCGTGTCATTCATATCATATATCATTCCGTGATATTGAAAGGGTAAAACACATTTGCGGAAACATTTCTATTCAGGACCAAATTTTGTATAGCTCCTACATACGGGTCCCGCGCCATTTTCGGTTTTGTAAAGAATTTGACGGAATGGATGGATCATGGATTTGGCTTAATGTAATAAAAAGGCGCCATACATATTTCCCGTTTAATTTTCAGTATGTTGAAGTTCTTACCCCCCGTTTTCCAATCTACTACACGTACTGTGTAACATAGTCCCCATATAAATGTCCCGGCCGATTTAAAGAATCTACATATTAGAAAGTACAAAAGTTCAATCTTAACAACGATTTTTCATGGTATTAAATATATCGGTAGTTGACATATTGAGGTAACATCATGAGACTCTTTGTTATAAGAAATGCTTTTTATAGTTGTTCTCTTTCAATATGAACTTACCTTTCTCTGTGATACACGTATGCGATTAAAGACATTGACCAACGATTAGGCATATAACCACCATATAATGGTACATTTTAGGTACTTCAATAACAACATGTTCCTATGTTCCTATTATTATTATTTTCAAGAAGAATAATCTAGGGCATTTGTCTTAGAATCAGAACTCTTTTCTGAATCTTCAGATTTTCATCCTTGCATTTGTCCCAAAATGTACGTGAATTTCATGGAAGACGTGTACATACAATGATCGCGTATACTTCTCAATTATTGTTTTGCATTCTCAGAAAAAAAGTTTCATTACAATGTCAATTGAATAAAATAAAATATTTTGAAAATTTTCAATATTTGACAAATGAATATTTGTTTTCAAAATATTTTTTTTTCATAATCAGCCTTATTCTGGATATTCGCTGGGAGATATCTCGCATATAAAAAATTTTTCGCTTTCACATTCTCGCCTTATTCTGAATGAATAGGGAGACGCAAAAAATGCGAGATGCAGATTCGAGTTTTCGAAAATGGTGGTTGAAAAAAAGATTCGTGTTGCCACATCGTAAATTAAGTTGCGCTGTGTGTGGCCATATTGTAATTTAAGTTGCAATGTGTGTTGCCCCATTGTAATTTAATTGTGTAATATTTTTCAATATATTATTTATTGATTTTTGTTATTAAAAATTGTTGCTTTTTATTGTTATTTAAACTTTATAGCAATACAAATGTGAAATATCAAGAATCCGCTGTATAAATGCTTTGTAATTAAAAGAAAATAAATTAAAGTTTGAAAATATGGCAACCTACAATATGGCATGTGAAACAGCTGTTCATTGTTTTGATGCAATTTGTTGCAACAACTACAATAGATTACAAATAAAAGAACATTTTTTATGATGGCAAAAACACAACGAATAATAGGAAGAAATCTGCGATTTAATTAATTAATTCACAGTTTATTATTTCACTACATAATTGTGTGCCTTTTTATTTAATTTTGATATTTTATCTCCCCAAATTCTTAAAGTGGTCAGTTATGTTATGATTTGCTCCTACTCCTTTATTTCTTCCTTCAAATCATGCACACGATAATTTTGAAAAAAAAATATTTTTTGTTCTTTCATAATTTTTATATCAGTTTTTCACTCTTAAGCGGCTCATCAGGCAAATTTGGTTTTTCCATAATTTTTAAAATTTTTTTCTTGAGAGACAGATCCTCACACAAATGTCTGTATTTCGCCTCCAAAATGCATCAAACTCGACTTAAATATTCCTTATTACCTTCATACATTCTTTGGCAGCATGCATCGTTATCAATAGGATTTCCAATGGCATTTTATTGGCTGTTTTCCAGATAAAAATTTGCTTACTATCATTTATAATATTCTAAATCGTCATAGAATAAGTATTGTGTAAATATTTTTCATAAAAATAGTTATTACTTATGTTTTTGTAGTCAACTCCCCTTAAATTTATTAGCGAAAAATTTCGCACAAAATTTCATCTCATCTGTAATTCAGAATACCTAATTTTTCGCCAAAGCGGATTTTTTCGCTTTCGAACTTCATTCAGAATAAGGCGAAAGCGAGAATGCGAAAAAATTCACTGGAAAATGTTGTTCAGAATAAGGCGAAGGGAAAGAGCGAGTAAATTCACATGGAATTGACATCTAGAATAAGGCTGAATATATTTTTTTTTGCAAATTTTTCGCGGTTTTCGAATTTTTCTCACCTTTTAAACCTTCCCTGAAGCTCGACGAACATTTCAAGACTAATATCAGAAAAATCCGTTCAGCCGTTCTCGAGTTTTAGCGAGACTAACGAACAGCAATTCATTTTTATATATATAGATATTTAAAAAAAGGTTATCTAAATGTTTTTACAAAAAAAAAGCCTTAATAGGTCGACAAATTTATGAGCGTTTGAATTGCAACCACAGTTCGTTTCATGATATGGCTGATTATAAATACATTTTTGGCATCACATAATGGTACCCTTTTTTAATTTGGGTTTTTACACGGCGAACCATCCTCGGAATATACCAGACTCTAAATTTTTATTAAAATAAAGTATTTTCGCATATTTTTTTTTAATCATGAAACTACGGAAGAATATACAAAAACAACATAAAATAATATTGAATATTCACTAAGGGTGATATTGTCGTTTTTGACCAAAATGACATTACAAAAACTTGTACTAATATAAAATTATTTAAATTTATGTAGCTCCGTGTTCCTCTTTTTCGAACTCAATTTCCTCAAACCCATACCTTTTACAATATTCGTTTATATATTCTTAGTTAATTAACAATAAATACAACTTGTAAAAATAACAGCAAACTAAACGCTCCCATAAGTTATTGTAAGTAAAAAAAAGAACAAAAAACTTTCCAATAATGTGAACAAAAAGAAAACAAGAAAAAAAAACATGAATAAATAAAAATCTAAAATTAAAAAAAAAAATAAATGAAATAAAGTAAAATCATGCGTAACAATTCTAAATAATTTTCTTATGGATTTTCGTTTTATATTTAATAAACAAAATAGTATTTTTTTCATTATTTGATTATTTTTGATGAGGTTTTGATGTGTCAAGTAGTAATAATTAAATATTTTACTATTTCAATGTAATGAAATATTTAATTATTGATTTTTTATTTCAATTTTAGAAATTATTAATAAAAAATAATTTGTTTCATTGACAGTCATCAATGCACCATCAACGTACTTATTAAATGTTTATTTATCTTTTACATTTTCTTTTCGATTAGAACACGCTGGAAGGCTGCCAAGGCCGTTTCGTACATTTGTTGGATTTCTATTGAGAATATAGACCTATTAGACCTATATGTTTTTGCTGTAGCATCGATATTTTGTAAAGTTTTAATCTATAGCTGTCCGTTACATTATATTTCATAATGCTTTTGTAGATTCCGTGTGTTCACTTTAGATTGAGTTCTTAATAGGCATACGTAGTCGAGCGCAAAAGTAGACTTTTAGACTTTTCGAAAATTTAGTTTTTTATATGATGAATTATTGTGAAAAGAAAGAGGAAAGTTCCGGAAAGTGCAATTTTTCGCAATTTGAGCTTTGTAATAAAAAACCAAGTATTTATGTAGAAAATCGAAAGTCATAGATCAAAAGTCAACTTCGACTTTAGTCGAAAGTCGAATTACTTATCCCTAGTTCTTAATATTGATCTACTTTAGAATGACAGTTAGTTAGACAGAAAAGTATTTCTTTCTTTAGGATTACTCGTTCTTTCATGTACCCACCTTTAACTTTCCTGTGAAAAAGCGTATTCTCATCATTTTCGGATTTATGTTAAGGTCCAATAAAAATGGATGTTGGATTCCTGTAGGGTGTATTTGGATTATTTCCCAACAACATATTGCATCCATCTTACCGTACAGAAACTGCGATCTAATTAAATGTTCTCCAACCTATAGTTCTGTAATTTTTTATACCATCTGGTTCTTGAAGGTTGTTTTGTCATGATTTTCATACAAAGGGCCCGGCTCATTTTGCTTTGGTTCTTCATGAATCATGATTAAGTTAATGACCATTTCATAACATTGTTCAGTTGTTCATTGATACACGTCAGTGTATGAACGGAAAGATAAATATGAACTATTGAATCAAAATGGACTAGGTGAGCAAGAGGAAAAATGTGTTCAATATGGAGTAAGAAGTACTAGATGCACGAAAAAGCCGAACCTTCGTTAAGGAACGACATAACTCTAATATCAGATATCGAGTTAGTGAAAGGGAAAATTTTTCGCCTGAAAATTCTAGCACGCTTATCGGCCTGAAGATGAATATACACAAGGAATTCAAATTCTCCGATCATTAATAACGTGAGAAAAAATATTTGTAAATATGGCAACACTAATGAGCCTTTTTAGCACCTTGTGTTATTCTGTTTTTCTTCAAACAATGGAATAATACATACAAGTGAATAAATAAATATATTCTTATTTATAAATGATTTTCTAACTATTTTTACAAAACAAAAGAACGGTTTGTTTTTTATTCGACCATCTGTCAAATTTTATCTAGTAAAAGTTTTCATGGTTGGCAACATTGCACGTCGAATTCCAGAAGAAACTACCCATTTGACAGTTAACCGAATAGTCAACTGGTCTATTGTATCATGGTCGAAAAATGTTTAAAGGGCCCCATACACTATACATCATGCCGATGAACCCCTTTTTGTATATGTGAGATTGACTAGTGTATGACAAACTCTTCAATCACTATTCCAAAAAATCGATTTTTGTCCTAAAAAATGAATTTTAAGTCGTAAATTATTTTTTTTGTTCCGTCACAATATACTTCAATATATTTAGAAATATAAAAATTATTTAATAATTTTTGCCACTGAACACATGACATGCGCACATTTCGAAGGACCCTTACGAATTTGGATATATCCTAATACTTTTCGTTCTAAAAGCGTTAAAAATGCAACTCTTACTAACACACAAATTACTAATAACAATCTACCAACAATAAATAATAAATTTTCTAAATAAAACACGTACTATTTGTAATATAAATTACATACATAAATTCTAAATTTATTGCACTAATCTGTTCCGTCACAGGGAACTTCAATATATTTAGAAATATAAAAATTATTTAATAATTTTTGCCACTGAACACATGACATGCGCACATTTCGAAGGAAGATATTTTCATTTAAATTTTGAAAGCTGAATACTGTCAAAGGTAAATTTATGAAAATTTTGGAAACATATGACTGCATGAGACCACCTTGTATAATTATGCCATGACCCTGATTTGCAACCAAAAATTATTTTTAAGCATATTCATTGATTTCTAATTGTGTTTTTTGCTACACAATCAATTAAAGTGTTGATTTTATAAGTATTTTGCCAACTCTAATTAGTTTTGTGAGTTTTTTTTCTAAAGGAAAACCCAAGTTTAAGAGCGTTCATGATACCTACTTCTCTCTATGAGGATTGATTCTACTTGCGCAGTTTATTATTCATGATGGAAGGAAAATGAAAAGAGAAATCTTCCTAACGGATTTGGTCATGATTGAGCTGTATATTTTAGAAATAAAGTAAAAAAAACGTAATTTATTTTAGTTTTCATAATTTCTTTTTTTATTCATCTACATTCGTGTTTCATTCTTTTACATTACCAATTTAATAAATAAATTAATTAAAAAATAACAATAGTCATATATAAATACATATAAATAACTGGGATTTTCTAGTACATTTTCAATTCAATTTCAAGGTAAGTAAAAAGCGCTATGCGTGATATTTCGTAAATTAATTGTTTTACTTTATTATCTTCTTCTTCTTAAAATATTAATTTCTACAATTGTTTATTTCATTATTTATTGACGCTTAATAAATATTATTGTAACCATTTGTTGTATTATGTCTTCTGCATGTTTTTTTCTGGGTTTCGGCCTTCTATTTGTCACATTTTCATTGTCTACAATTTATTTTCAATTTTCGATATTTGGTTTTAGTATTTTTTTGTTTGTATTGCAATAGTTCGAAAATAGCTAGCATTTGAGATTCGAAAGCTTTTATTTTCGATTAACGCACTAAATTTGTTAAATAATATATAAATAATTTAACTACAGTATATGTGTGTATATATATCGATAGAGAGAAATGCATATAAAACTAGCGTTGTTTTAATGGACGATAGCAGTACTTTTTGATCGGGTTTATTCGGATTATATGCTTTAAATGCTAAACGAATCCATATCCAATATTGAATAGGTTGGGCGCCAAAAACATTGTTACGATACCACATGATATCGTTGTTATCGACGCATGTGTCATGTTTCTCATGAAAATCATATAATGTGAACAACCCTTTTAAAGTGTCATCTGATTAGAGAGCGCGAGAGAGATAGATGTGTTAGCAAACCTATTTGTTTGTTTCCTGGATATTTTTATTTTTCTTTGCAAATCCTTTAATAATTCCTCTCTTTAATCAATTGAGAGAAGCGTGTGATATTCACTCTCTTCCAGAGAAGTGTGTTGTAGTCTTTTGTTTTTTTTTTGTAATTTGTGATGCGAGGAAATAGCTAATGCAACGTCTCTTTATATTTTTCAAGGCGCAGAAGGTTTTCCCAATAATAACACGGACTGTTCCGGAGTATCTTCCTCATTCGAGCGGGCTATATTAAAATATGATGTCGCACTATAATTGAAGAGTTCAAAATCGTATCTGTAATGGTAAAAAAAGAAATAAGAAATCTTTAGTTTGATAATACTTTTCAGATGCCTCAAAATAAAATACACATTGACCGAATTTCGGAAGAATCCCAACGTGAAGTTGGGTTGAACGTTGTTTACATCAAAATATAAAGTTATTAGTTGTGTAGTTCCGGAACGAACTAATTCAAAGGAACTATTCCGAAGCAGAACGATTGGTAATTAGGTCCGGTTCTTTCGTTCATTTAGTACCTTTTGATGTAATCTCTCATCTAGATCGTCCCGACCGATCTTCATAGACCGAATGAACTCGCGTGACCGATTGAACTTATTAGTTGTGTAGTTCCGAAACTAATTCAAAGGAACTTTTCCGAAGCTGAACGATTGGTAGTTAGGACCGGCTCTTTCGTTCATCTAGTACCTTTTGATGTAATCTCTCATCTAGATCGTCCCGACCGATCTTCATTGACCGAATGACTCGCGTGACCGATTGAACTTTTGTGGATTGAATTGAAAAATATCGAACCGCTTTAGACATTCGGAAGTGGTGTTATGGAATAATCCAATAGGGTCAGAATCCCAAAAATTTCCCAAAAACTTATACATCCGGAATTATCAATAATCTACCATTTCCTTATTGTATAACCTTCATATAGAGGAACGATATTACTTAACTTCATATATTGGTCGGGAGTCGAGTACATCGCTAAATGATTCAATCTGTTGATAACCACATACATGGTTTCGAAGCCTGACAAGGTAAAGGTGGCACCAGAGGAGAATAATAGACCTAATTTCATATTTGCCTCCAGTAGCAAAGGCTTTCAAGGCATTATTTTTACTCAGCATCAGGGTTCGTTATTCAGTAGCAAATCATCATCGTAGGTTCCGTAAGCAATACAGTAATCGGCAGCAAAACCAGAACAATCAGTTTGTTCTGGTTTTGCTGCCGATTACTGTATCCATCCAAAATTAAATGCGAATCGTATTAAATCTATTCTCCGAAAATGGGGTATCATTTAAAGCACTGGTTCCGTGCCATATCTTTATGGGACAGTAGGATAAGCGAGTTGTGGATTATCTATCACGAAGGCTGGAAATATGCAAAACTAGTTCGCTAATGAAGTCGGGTGGAGGGGAATCATACAGGCAACATCATTATTATCACCAGTAGCAACGAATTCAGAGGCATTACTTCTACCCAGCGTTAGGGATAGTTATCGCAACAACACTGCCCAACCCTGTCTTATGTCATCCTCAAATAATAGAACAGACCCTGATTTTTTTGAACCATCATTCCTTATCGTTTGAGGACATTGAGAATACTTTCTTCCAGACAACTCTAGCGAATAATAGTGTAAGTAGAGTGAACAGCGTATTCTCTAAACTGAACTGATACATTCGGAAATATCAGACACAAAACCTATGGTCCCCCTTTTTAACACATGGGCTCGAAGATAAACTAGGGACGCAGAGAAAGAAACCTCGTTGACGTCTTAGAATTTGATTGTTCGTTCTGTAAATAGCTACGCGGTGTCTATATGGTTCACGGACAATATAATGAAACTCCGGCTGTTCCATCATATGATATTTACCTAAAACTTGGTATTTGCGGGAACATACAAAATAACATCCTAGGTGTAGTAAAAATGCATATGCAAAATCTATATCAAAATATGGCGGTATCTTTCCGATTTAGATTTAAAACGTCATAAGTTTATTGGTACGGAAAACTCGGAATCCGCACTAATATACATTGTATCGAAAAATCGTTTTTAATTTATAAAATACTTACCTATAATAATCATACAGTCCATCGATCTCTGTTCTCGTTAATTTCGAATAGAATTGTTGCAATAAGTCCAATGTATTCTTCCCCTTTCCGGGATTTTGCCATTCGGGCGCTATTATTTGTTTCAGACCAGTCTTTTCGATCAAATACAATTGATCCTCTTCCAGGGTTTCAAATTTCAATATGACATCGAAATGTATGAGGCACGGTGTACAAAATCGAGTATACGAAACAAAATGCATGTCCAGATAATTGTCATGCTTGATTTGATCCAATAGCCAGCGTACGAATTCTTGGAATGTTGGATATTTCGGTGGCTTTAATTGTAGACTCTGAAATTCAGCGAAAGAAGTAAATTAATTCAATATAATTATTGATTTTATTTTGCACACAATTGCTTTACTACTAACCTTTTTCCTGTATGTTCGTACTATTTTACGACCGAACTTATCGTGCAGTGAATGTGGTATGGCATACACGAATTTATCGCGATAAGCACTCAATAGCCTCTCAAAAGGATGGCGAGCTATTAAAAAGGTCACTGAATTGTTTTGGGCCTCGTGTAGCTGTAGTATGTTGGCGTGGCGAGGACAAAGAGGAATCGAAAAAGATGAAAATAAAAAAAGGAAATTGTAATAAAGTGTAATTAAGAGATAATTTACTTTCGAGTACTTTTTACATTCACAATATTAATGAACTGTCAAAGGGCATTTAAGGGCGCATCAAAAATAAAGGGCAACGGATAGTAAATGGATATGTAGAACAGGCAGAGATTGAATGTAAGGATAAAATAAACAATTTGTTATCGGATTGTCAATCAAAAAAAAAAAAAAAAAAAAAAAACGATAAAGAGAATATTTAAATAAAATGTGATATGGAAATAAGTGAACCTTTGTGTCTTTTAATTTATGGAAAAAAGAAGTCGATTTTAACTTTTGAAAAATCTATTTCCCAACTCACCTCATCTAAAGTAACCCGTGGGTAACGTTCACGTGCTAAGTGCAAAAATATCTCTTTGGTTTTGCGCAAAAATTCTGGCGAATATCCGGCCAGTACATTAAAATTATACATCCATGAGGAGGAGGCAGCTTTGAAAACGTTACACCTGGGGAGACACAAACGAAAATTTTAGATTAGAAAATATTTAATAGGGATGGGCTAACTTACCATATTATATGATGTTTTTTATTGACCAAAAATTCCCATGGATTGGGTTTATGCCAGGAATCATTACCTGCAATTAAGAAATGGATAAAAATTAATGGTGGAATGTATACAAATTAAAATAAAGAATTAAATAAATACAATCAATAATCTCCCGTAGATGGAGGCTAAAATCCAGTCTATAGAAAACCGAAGTGTGTAGCTTCCAACTCCTGCATATTGATGCGAAACTAAAATTTTTCCTCAATGAGTATGTTCTCTCCGATAACTTCAATCCAAAATACCTGGGCCAAATCCTTGACAGAACCGTTTTGTTTAAGACACGCCTACATATAACAGCCCAACAAATCTAATTAAATCAACATAATCTAGAAAATCACTGGGAGGAATTGTTTGGCAACGGTCAACAACCGATAACGGAGAATCGAAATGGCGCCCAGTTGACAACAGGAATACTAATATCAACACCGACATAATGGTTTCCAAGTCTTTAATACTATATAGCGGCCTTTAAAACTACCTAAGAAACTATATAGCGGGATTGTTTACCAATGACCGATCTATTCCTTTTGAACAGGTCAACGTGGTCTCCTTGTCTACGCCGCAAATAATAGAAAACCAGTAAGGAAAGTAGTAAAGTCGGACTGGGCCGACTATGTGATACCCTTCACCACTTTGGGTATATTGTGCATATATGTCCTAACAATTGCATGTCTATGATCCCTCTTTCTCCAACCTATCCTAACTTTAATTTCATTCGAGCAGATTTAGAGCCGTCTGCGTAACATGGGGAAAATTTATGAAAAACGATTTATAGCAAAATTGATACACGCTATTCGGTACGCCGCGTTGATAAAAATATAATCTATATGTGGGAGCTATATCTAAATCTGAACCGATTTTCACGAAACTTGGCACACGTAATTCTGGGCTTAATTCAGTAGACTCTGTAAAATTTCATGCAAATCGAAAGATGTATAGGGATTTTGGTGCACCATTTACATTAAATCGGACGAAACTATATACGTAAGCTGTATCTAAATCTGAACCGATTTTCACTAAACTTAGCACACATCATTCTAGACCTAATTCATTATGCTGTACCAAATTTTGTGCAAATCGAAAGATATTAAGGGTCTTTGGTACACCATCTACGTTAAATCGGACGAAAATATATATGGGAGCTATATCTAAATCTGAACCGACTTTCACGAAACTTAGCACTCATTATTCTAGGCCTAATTCATTACGCTGCTCCAAATGTCGTGCAAATCGAATGATATTAAGGGACTTTGTTACACCATTTACCTTAAATCGGACGAAAATATATATGGGAGCTATATTTAAATCTGAACCGATTTCCACGAAACTTTGCGCACATCATTCTATACCTAATTCATTATGCTGTGCCAAATTTCGTGCAAATCAAATGATATTAAGGGACTTTGGTACACCATTTACCTTAAATCGGAAGAAGCAATATATATAAGAGCTATATCTAAATCTGAACCGATTTTCTCGAAACATGGCACACACAATTCTGGACCTAATTTAAGATATAGAGGGACTTTGGTGCCCCATTTACCTTAAATCGGACGAAAATATATATGGGAGCTATATATAAATCTGAACCGATTTTTCCCAATATCAATAAGGTTTGTTCTTGGGCCAAATAAGTGACTTGTGCCAAATTTCATCCAAATCGGATCGTAAATGCGACCTGTATTTTGTTTACAATTAAAATCTACAGACAGACGACGGACAGACGGACATGCATAAATCGACTCAGAAAGTGATGGTATGCATATTATCAAAAGGAACCATGTGTCTATCTCGTTTCCTGACTACTGTTGAACTTTACATCCCATATCGTGGGGTAACTGATGGTAGAAATCTCTTTCCATTCAGTTCAGCGGGAACTTAATTTTAGCCACCCATGTGGTGAACGGTGTGCGGATATTTTTTTTATATTCTCCAAAAACTCACAGGATCAGCAACGTATGTAATGTATCGTAGACACCATGATCGTATACTCATCCGCATACATTATGATCTATATTTATTGCGGTACTATTGCAGAATGTAGAAAAGTAGATGTTCAACAGTTCCGAAGAAATCACCACACCTTGGAGAGTTTCACACAACATATTTTCGAATTCCTGTTTCTGAATTGCATTGATTATTCAACTCTTCCAATGGACGGAAGTTATCTATGTCATCAAAATGTTTAGAAAGATCGAAGGCCTTCAGTACGTCAAGAGCCACCATAACTATTCGATTTCGCGGTTCAAAAATTATGTTGGCAACTTACCACAAATTGGGAGCTTATGACGAGCACTCCACTACTGGTTAAGCCTAAGCATAACCATGGAATTTCCATCTGGAGTCAATGCATTGGAAAATATCTGCAAAGCGTATTCTCATCATTTTCGGATTTATGTTAAGGTCCAATAAAAATGGATGTTGGATTCCTGTAGGGTGTATTTGGATTATTTCCCAACAACATATTGCATCCATCTTACCGTACAGAAACTGCGATCTAGTACTATGCACGAAAAAGCCGAACCTTGGACTAGGTGAGGAAAAAATGTGTTCAATATGGAGTAAGAAGTACTAGATGCACGAAAAAGCTTCTAATATCAGATATCGAGTTAGTGAAAGGGAAAATTTTTCGCCTGAAAATTCTAGCACGCTTATCGGCCTGAAGATGAATATACACAAGGAATTCAAATTCTCCGATCATTAATAACGTGAGAAAAAATATTTGTAAATATGGCAACACTAATGAGCCTTTTTAGCACCTTGTGTTATTCTGTTTTTCTTCAAACAATGGAATAATACATACAAGTGAATAAATAAATATATTCTTATTTATAAATGATTTTCTAACTATTTTTACAAAACAAAAGAACGGTTTGTTTTTTATTCGACCATCTGTCAAATTTTATCTAGTAAAAGTTTTCATGGTTGGCAACATTGCACGTCGAATTCCAGAAGAAACTACCCATTTGACAGTTAACCGAATAGTCAACTGGTCTATTGTATCATGGTCGAAAAATGTTTAAAGGGCCCCATACACTATACATCATGCCGATGAACCCCTTTTTGT